>NC_083613.1:15502712-15672712 GCF_963584025.1 Labrus mixtus
ACACACACACACACACACACACACACACACACACACACACACACACACACACACACACACACACACACACACACACACACACACACACACACACACAGAGTGGTGACATCTGGAGTGTTTCTGCCTCACCTCTGTTGTTGCCGTCCTGCTCAGACAGACAGCTCTCTCATTCTCTTTCCAGTTTATACTGGGGACATTTCAGCCCTGGTCTTTTGTCCAGCCCAGCCCACGTACCAGCCCACGGTCGCCTTTCATTCTGTACAATTGGATTATGTGTTCATTTACAATTACATGTGATCACTGTATTTTTTTCTCTCTCTTTTGACAAATAAACAGCAAATGTGGTAGAAGGAACAATGTATGTTAAGTAAAGATTCTGGGATCAAGAAGATTAAGTTATGCATTGAGTTAAAAATTATTTATTGCATCTTGTCAGTAGCTTTGGCCTTTAGCTGATTTGTAAACGCATTCTGTGCGTTTGGGTTCTGGTCTATCTTTTTGAGAGGTTTGTGGGCTTCAGTTCTGTTGGCCTGTCCTTATCCAGTTTGTCTTTTAACCATTCCACATATGTCCCTGCTGCTTCCTTGACTTGGAAGGTATTCCTTGTCACTCTTTTGATGACCTTGAGTGACCTGCAACATCCCCAAGAGCAGAGAAGTTACATAGTCCAAATCTTTCCGGAGTTCTTCTTAGATTTTAAACCTGATTTGAGCTGTTTGCTCGATGTTCAGTTCTCTCTTTGTTTTAGAATTTCCTTATTAACGATGACAGCTGTGTGTTCAGTGGCCTGTGTGTGTAATGTTTTATATTGCCCTCCACAAGTGATCCCTTTAATTTGTGTGTGTTTCTGCCATTAGCTGGTAAATGAAGGAGCTGTAAAAAGCTGTTGATGTGCCAGTCGCTCATGTTAGTGTCACCTTCCATTACACACTTAGACCACTGAGCCATATGTGCTTATAAGTGTTTCTTGCAAATTGTTAAGAAGAAAAAAAAAGACTTTTAGCATGCTAATGCAGACTAGACAAACATGAGTCAGCATTTTATTTTCTATTTTTTTGTCCCCACAGAGTTTAGGAAACAAATGCCTGTAAGTGTGACTGTATATGGTGTGGTTGTTAAGTATGTTAATTGATTGTTTCCTGAATTATAAATGATCATGATGCTAATTCTGTTAGCCAGAAAACGTAGGCTGCAGCATACGGACACCACATTTATTGGATAACCCTGAGAGTTATCAAATGCTTATAGGGACCATAAACATGATAGCATACTGGATGATAGATGCAAAAACCAGTCACTAATATTAAACCATAACCTCTAAATTTCATGTAGCTATAAGGGCTGGTTAAAAAAATCGATTCATCAATTCACTGCAATTATAATTTTCCCAATTCAATACCGATTCATGGTTTTGTTTGTAATGATGCCCCTCTCCACCGGGGGCACTGTGGGTGCTGTGAATTCAGGTCAGGCACAATTGTGCACTTTACATATAGTTATTGTCCATGCCATTACAGCACTGTCATGTTTATTACGATTTTGCTGCAAATTCAGCTCAGGCACAAATGTGCCCTTTGGATCAAACTGTACTTTAATGATTTATTCTTAAAAATACGATAAAATACATTTTTGAGTCAGATTCTTCGAAACCTATACAAACAATGCTCTCATTATTATTTATCAAATATTAGAAGGTATACTGTGATAAGATATCTGGGTATTCCTGTCATCTGTATGTATTATTAAATCAATATCAAAGCATATTGATCAATATCACATCGAATCGTGACCAAAAGAAATGAAATCAAATTGAATTGTGAGGTTGTGGACAATGCCCAGCTCTAGTAGCTAAATTACATTTGTATAAAAAAAGGTTGTCTGAATGTGAGTGAACTTTAAGAATCAAGGGTTTGCACCTATTTTACTTTAATGGCCTTCTCATGTACACATTGTGATAACGTGTTCGTGATTAATCTTTATATGCAAAAATATGGATGCGTCAATGTTATTATTTATTGTTATTTATTACCCTGCAGCTCTAACAAAGTGTTGTGCACACATGTGGGCATAAACACTCATACGGCACACTGTTTAGTCCTTCTGCATACTAATTGTAGAATGCATGGTGTACATTTTCTGTTGTGTACTGTTGTGGAATAATCACTAACCACATCATTCACTAATGTACAACAGATCCACTCCACCATTAACACTCCATTAAAACTGAAGTATTCCTCTGCATATCAAGTGTTCTCTCTCTGCTTCAAACAGCGGTGTGGGAGAAACATGAATCTTGATTTCAAAACTCCTACAAGCGCTCCTTTATTACCTGCAGATTTTTATAAATGTATCCCAGAATGCCGAGCACATGCTCACCCAGATGAATATAACATCGGTTTGTTGTCGATTTTCTTCCTTTGTTTTTTTTTTGTTTTTTTTTTACTGCCTGTTTGAATTACAAATAAGGAAAATGCTCAAATGTTTTGTTGTATCAGCTGCAAAGCATGAAATTAAATCCAGGAGATACACGCTGACACATTTTCACAGTCGAGGGGGGCATGGTGGAGTGTCTTTATTATAATAGTGTTGCTTATCTTTGGAATATAAAATTCAGTCTGCTCTTTGTGCCAACTCCCAGCAACACATTTCATGCAAACCATTAAAGTGATGTTAATAAAGCTCTGACATATACTGCATGCACTACTGGGGGTGCTAGACGAAAGAGCATCTAGCCTTTTGAAGGTATTTCATTGGAGGAATTCATGTGAGGACGTACAATTTGGTATAAGTCATGACATTATTTTACATTATCTATTAGCAACAATAGAAATAATGACATGGTCATTAGGGAGAGTAAAAAAATAATCTTGCAGATAAAATTTTAATACCCATACCTGTGTTTTTATCAAAAAGTGGAATCAGCTTTGTCCACAACAATGGCGGAGGAAAACTCTGACCCATCTTTTCCAGGGAACAATTTCCAGATCTAGAGCTGTTGCTAGGGTGAGGACATGGCTCCTTTATTCTGTCTTTATGTTCTCTTGGTGATATTTGCTTGAATAAAGGACACTCTGCTGTGATAACAACATCAGGAAATGACTGGTTCATGATTCATTTGATGCAACCGTCTTTTTCTACTACTGGGCTTTCCTCATTTGATATCGGTTTGTAGAGTTGGAAGGAAATGATTCAAACTTGGCTCTGTTGCTGTTTTGTCTTGATAGACTTTTCCGATCAAAGTTGGAGGGCTGACCCCCACCCTGGTGACGTACCAAAGGACTTCAGCTATTGGACATCTCCACTGGATTCATAGAAAGCAACCAGACCATAGGTATGCTAGCACAAACACAAACACACACACACACACATGTTCACACAGTGGCTGTGAAGGTTGGTTACAGAGTCATCTTAAAATGAAATGCTTACCTTTAGAAATACGCAGAGAGATGCAAATTTGTCTGAAAGACATCAACTTTCATGAGGATTCTCCTTCGACTCAAGAGACTACACACTCATCCACAGATTAATTTTTATCCTGTACTAAAAACAAGACTTGCACGCCATTTATCCAATGATCTTTTGAACAGGTTTGCACATTTTTAGTTTGGTTTACAATTTTATTTTGAGCTTGGTTTATTGCTTTCCAAGGAGTTTGTTTACAACCTGTCATTTCGTCCAATGGCTTGTGTTTCTTCTGCATCACTTAGCAGTCCTACTACACACCAATGTATTCAAAGTTTGACTAAGTGACTGCATCGTTATTGTTTCTGATAGGACTGACGGCCAAATCTTCCATAATAAGCCATAGCAGTTGCACAGACCTGGAACTTTCCTCTTTCATTTTACAGATCCCACTCACTTCTTGAATACTTACCTGCCAATTTAGATGTCTTCCTTTCCCCCCTACTGCAAATAGCCTAGTTTGACGCTTCCACTCATTTTGCGTCTGCAGAACAGAAAACCTGCTGAGAAACAGTCTTTCAAAACCCTTTCAAAAACTGACCTTTTTACATCTGAGCTAACTGCTGTGCTATTAAATCCAACTTTAAAAGTAAAATATATACAGTAAGTAAAGAAAAAGACGTTCCATCAAATGGTTGCATAACCTATTTTCCAAGTCGTTACATCACACAATATCACAGTTGAGAAGTAAACAGAACAGAGGGGAAGAGCCTTGTAAGGTCATCCTGTTCATCTGCTGAGTGTAAGGGCCGGGCACATTGTGCTTGTCAGACACATGTCTTGTCAAGCTTGCTTTCTCTTTCTGCACAACTCTTTCTCTCCCTCAAAGCACTCTACATGAGAAGCAAATGTGGTTCCCTTTCAGAACCGTCATTAAAAAATCATTATCATCTCTCATCTCTCCCTGACCTTTCACTCAGTCAGCCGGGCGTTCAATCGGCACCAAAAAGTTCACAGCCATCAATCAATCGCTCCATCAAACCTTCCATCTGCTCGCACTTTTTTTTTAAATCCTAAAGTCATCTGTGAAACGAGTAGCTACTAAGAATCAGATGAAACTTTGTTGATCATTGGGGAGAGCAGAAAGGTTTGGAGGTTCCTGAGAAGGGATTCCAGATCAGAACAGTGTTGTAGGATCATGTCATCAGTCATCAGAACAACAGCTGTGGTCTGCTTTGAGAAGTTGGGGGTCTGCCAGCCGCTGCACAGAGTTCGGTACCAATCAACGCAGCCAACTGTCTGCCAGGCATAAAACAGAGAGATGAGTTGAAATGTGTTTTCTTCTACCAGTAGCTGAATTTCATCCAATTAAGTTCATAGTTGACACAAGCTGTAAAGAAATATTCCTGTAAATGGTATGCAAAGGCTCAAAAGCATATCCTCGCCTTTCACAAAACAGACAAATGAAAGGACACTTTTCCCCATGTCCAGTGTTTTCATTTAAAATTTGAAAAAACTCATGAATAAATCTGCTGGAGTTCATTGTGTGTTATCCTGGCAGACTATTTCCATTCTCAAAGCATCATTCGCTGATGTTTTGTCGAAGCACTGTCGCCTCCTATAGACACACAAAGTACCTTAAAAGTGTCAGCATGAGACTCAATAAGCTTTCAACTACCTGTTATATAAAAATGGACTCAAAAAAGCACTCTTAGAGTGAGGTAGGAGAAGGAACAATGACCACTTGAGGTGGAGTTTAAAGCACATGATAAGCCTAACAGCTCAATACTTACACCCAAAGTAACGACAGAGTTCAAGTCGCCTGTTCAGTGATTGTTTCGAACCACCCCATAAAGTTATTCCTGACCTAAAATGACTTATTTTCTCCTTGACCAAACCAAAGAGAGTGCTTGATGTTAGCCATGTGTTTGATAGGAAGATATCAGACACATCAGAGGTAAAGCAAAGCATGATGTTTGGCACCATTGGATTAAAACCAATTGGTTCATAAGCTCTCCTCTACTGAAAGAGTAGAACAACAACAGCAACACAACAAGACATAATAAAGTGCAAATGCCTTCAATCTCGAGGGGGTCCTGTTTTCAGGGAGTTCTGAAAGAGTTCTTGAGGTCCGTTGTGGTCTCAAAACATTGTTGATTTAATTTCCAGGCTGCTCACACATGTTGGAAATGACAGGGCAAATGAGGAACAAGTCAAATTGTGTTGAAGAAGCAGAGGGACTTTGAGCAGGTCCTAAATATGTGACTATAATCGTTCTTTTTCTTAGTTTCTGGGATTTTCCTCTCCTCTTCTCATCTGGCTGCCATGTTCTTTAACATCTTCCATCAGTCACTTCTGGGCAATTAGTGCCACCTTTAACCGGTACAATGAGTATTGATTGATCTGTTGCTGCTCATTTACAAGAGCTCATATTTGTCAGCGTGCCTCTCCGTCGCTCATTCTCTTCTCAAATCAAAATAATTCATCAAACATATTGGATAATTAACCTATTCACTTTCTGTTGATTGATTGATTTCAAGTTGTCCTACTTCTCGGCATGCATTTATGAGGACTATAAACTGTACACTCATCCATCCTTATTTCTTTCGTATTAATACAATGCATCATTAATTTTTCTGGATCAAATCAAGTAATCAGTGTACTGTCATGCCTAATTGGTTATGGTTTTATTAATATATCAATTTCCCCATAAATCAGCCCGCCTTGGCCTTTTGTTTAATAGTTATGTCAGGTCTGTCCACAATGAGCATTACAAAATATGATGGATGCAGTTTTATTACATTCAACCATAATTTAATTACAACAGCAATATTTGATATTAAGAGATACGCTTATTAGGGACAGATATTTGATAATTCAGAGAACTACTACTTGAAACACCGGCCCCTGCTCAGTAACAACAACAAAAAGTATATCCTCTTCAGTTTAGAAATGTGAGCACTACTAAAAGGCGATTATATTATAGATACACAGTTCTAAAGTGATCACCCACGTTTTTGGCGGCTCTGGTTCCCAAAGTGAAGTTTCCCCTTTCCAATCCTGCACTGACTTTTCAGAAAATCCGTATATCGATACTTTTAATCCTGGATCCAAGCCAACCAGCTTACCCAAATACTCATGACTACAAAACATTTGATTTGGCACCAAGTAAAAGACTGGAAAAAGCAGAAAGGCAAAGGTACAAGACTGTGGACAACATTTTTTGAGGGGAGTGAAAGAACTACGCATCCCACAATACATTGTGAAACGAGTCCAGCACGCTTCTTTGAAAACATGGAAATACCTTCTTTATACATTCATCTTAATTTTAGTGTTAATAACCATGTTTATATTAAAATGTGGTTAATATCAGAGTTGTGTATTTCACAGGAGAATATATCATCGTTTCACACTCTGGTAGATTGAGGTACGTCTACCTTGGAAGGTTGTGACATTATAAGCTAATAGCTAATTTCATCCATTTTTACTTCCAGACCCAAACTGTTAGGGTTAGGGTTATAAGGGGCTGATACAACAAGGACAAGAAGTCAGAAATCCCACCTCTGCCTCTTCAAAGTTTGAGGCTAACATTTGCAGGTGAATATACGTCATAGTACTTGGTTGAAAAGCTCCCAATAAAACACGTGAATGTTGTTGAAAAGAAGAACATTCAGTACTTTTCTATCTGTTTTATGATCTTTAAATGTGTAGATGCAGTGCAGGTCTGTGTCCGTCCTCTCTCGGCAGGATTCTCATCTCGCTGCCCGCTGAGACTTTAGTTGGACAGTCTAAATCAACACACAGGCTGCAGACGTAATGAGCCGTGATCAGGGCCTGGTGTTTTACATTCTTACTTGGCGTCTTTTGTTGTTATAAAAGTTTACCACCCCGCACCCCTCACTGTGATCTTCTGCCAGCAGTGTGACACTTAAATACAGACATCCCAGCATGCCCATTACTGCACTGTATTCTACAGTAATGCTTTTTAAATACGACTCGGAGCTGCATCTGGCTGCGAGATGGCCTACTTCCTTTTGAGCTCAGTGCAAGTGGAAAAGAAACAAGAGAGTCAGAAAATATGTAACATAATAACTTTAATAACTGATGTTTTACCTTTTTTTACTTTAACATGAATTACATAACCCGGCTTCTGTTATGTGTCATATGACTAAAAACTTTAGATTAGTTTGAGTCAAGGTTGATGAAAATTCTAGCTGGTTTAATGTTACATTTAATTATGTTGTTTGTGTTGACATTTAGTCAGTAATATTTTTAATTAATTATAACTTAGGTCATTGTTTGGCATTTTACCTCAGACTGTTATTGCAATATTTCTCCTTACTGCCACATGTCTTTAAAGAACTAACTCTATAAATGTATTATGAATGAAACTCGTTTCATTAGCTAAATTACATTTGAAGAAACCAGAAATAACAAATCTGATTTAAAGGAAGAAGGTGTGACCTGATCCAGGTCCTCCAGTAGATGTCTCACCTTGAGGACCAGCATGAAACCAAAACAAACTTCTGTTTGGCCACACATCCGCTATTCTGAAGCCTCCGCTCTCCTCCAGCGACACACCTCCAACCCCTCCACTCTCGTTCGCACAAAGTACAACAAGTACAATTTAGACAGCGTGCTTGATATTTGCGCTTGCAAACCAAATATTGTGTGTATAGAATTTGAACTTTGGTATAAAAACAGGTGTCTATATTGTCAGATTTCTACTACTATTGTTTTTAAATTGTGTTATTGTGACTTCTCAAAATAACCAAAGACTTTATGTAACACCTCTAAACCCTCCATTGCAGTTCAAATCAAACAGGAACAATGAATTAAACTAAACATTTGATTTTTTTTAAATAGTTAAGAAATATTTGAGCATCATGTTCATTTATTTTCCCTTCACTATGACAGATATGACATAGAGAGAAACAAACTCGGCCTGTATATTTGTTTCAGCTCCAAAAAGGGCCTTTTCCTCCATTGGTGCCCTTTGTGGTCAGTCCCACTCCCCCCCTATAACAACGCCCATGGCCTCGTGTCATGATACGTCTCCGCGCTCTGAGAGAGAGAGAGAGAGCCCCCCCCCGACACACACACACACACACACACTGTGGTGTGAGAGAGGACAGGTACACCATCACTCTGAACATGGGATGAATCAGATCAAATGAGGATGTTGATTTTCCTTTACGCTGCAACATTGTTTGTTCAATTCTACAAATCACTAGCAGACACTTTTATGTTCAGAGAGCTTATCTTTATTTGTAGGTTAAATGTATTAAATCTCTGTAAAATGTCTCTGGTTTTTTTTTATTTAAAATTAGTTTTAAAACATCTCAGTCTCAGTTATAAAAAAACATGCAGTGATTTTTTTCAAGTCTCACTTTTCTGTCTGAGAATTAAAGTATTTTTTTCTTTTTGAAGCTCAACTTGAGTCTCTCTTTTTGTTCAGTTATTTTAATTAGTTCAATGCTTTCAATCAAAGGCTCTTACTTCCAATCTTTAACCATTGTTAGTTATAATAACATAACAAAAAACTTAGTTTACACTAATCAGGAGAAAAATCCGGATCACATGAGACATTTATAAATTAATATCACAACAAAGACAAAAAGTAACAATGATGTATAAATATACAGATTCATATCCCATTCATTCATCTTACACAAACCCCATGCCTTTACAACAAGTTGACTTTGTGATCATTCCCTTTTAATAATTTTTATAATAATATAAGCCTATTTTTTTAACTACTCAAAGATGCTCAACAAAGAATAACAACAAAACAAAACAACGAATAAATAATGTAAGAGGAGGAGGAGAACAGAGATTGTTAGTCTTGTGGATGTTTAGTTTTTAGGGATTGCTTGAAGGTGGAGAGTGAGGAGGAGTCTCTGATGCTTTTTAGGAGTGAGTTCCCGGGGGTGGGAGCGGCAGTGGAGAAGGACCTGTCCCCCCAGGACCAATGATTGGTTCTGAAGGGGGGGTCAGGGGGTTTAATGAATGGTTTGGACTCATGAGCTGAATTCATCACATCCTTATTTTTATTTGTTTCTTCTCTTCTTCTGCATCGCCGTCCTCACTTATTTTATTGTTGCTGTGATTTTAACCGTCAGCCCTTTTTATTGTTATTGTTATTTCTATTTTATTTTGTTTTATTGTGTCCTTAACATAAAAATCTTTGTGATCTGTATTTGTGAACGTTCCTCACTTTCTTACTTCTCAGGGACGGATTGAAAGATGTTATTCCTCCTGTTAAAAAAAAAACAAATTCATAGATGAAATTTAAACATGAAGTGAAAGGATATTATCAAATTAATAACAACATAATTTAAAATGCAAATTGTTGTTTTTGTCAGATCAAGTGATGTTCTATCGTGTTCAGTGTTTTTACATTATTCTTCAGAGATCTCTCAGAGGTTCCACGGCTCCTTGCTGGTAATGAAATGAAAATACTTAATTAAATATATATTACAAGCCACAGGATATCTGTCACATTTCAAATAAATTTAAGCACTTACAGCTGCCATTCTTTGTTTTTTTTAATTTCAAGGCCTGCAACGTCTGGATTCTTTTTTTCCACACCATACAAAGATTGAATGAGAATAAAGTGAACTTCTTCAGCTTCAAAGATGATCTGGAGCCCCGTGGGCGAGGGTGCGCGTTTACTAAAAACCAATAAATACACACACCAGGAAAGAATAGAGACGATATGTGAATAAGACACCCCTGGGTGAAGCCCGACGTGAAACACTGATCTCAGTCTCACTGGAGCCTCTCGTTCTAAAATTGCTTCTACTGTAAGCCGTGCGGGGTGAAATGTGCGGTCCAAATGGCTGATATTTATGTGCACGTACGATAAATGGAATGATGAATGCCACTTTTATCTGCTGGCTTGGCGTGTGTTTTCCAACAAGATGATGAATGGTTGGCATTAGACGGCTTTCTTAAAAGGCCTCTGCAGGAGAACCCGTTGGCTCCGATAGTGAAATCATCACTCTGAAAAAAGAGGAGTGCAGCAGGGAGAGCGGCGGGGAGGGTGCTTTAAAGAACCCTTGCTGATGGTCTGAAAAACAGCAAACACTGTACACTGCAGGGATGAATGAATACATTCACTGTACTTTTGTTTTTGAATAAATAATCCTAATAAAAGGATGACAGAATAAGGTTTTGTCTCGTTAATGAAAGTCTCTGGATCTGGTTTGATTTTAGATCTCTGGCTGGATGAAGAAATTTGTAAATTCACGTACTTAAAAGAAGCTGTGGCCCCAACATGAAAACGTTAGTGGTCATCCTTATTCTTTAAAACACAGGAGGAGATATTACAGTAGATCGTCAGAAAGCTTACAATGTATTTCCCAGCAGCAACATACAGCGTGAAGACGGTGACACTGACGCTGAGAGGACGCTGGCCGCTTCTCCGTCTGAGCTTTGTCTATACTAGCACTTTGAGAAAGTGCGTATAAATAAAATGTATTATTATTATTAGATATAAATATATAGACTTAGATATATAGTACCAGTCAAATGTTTGGACACGCCTGATTGAGATGTTATCATCTTAAAGAGATTTCCATCTAAAGGCTTCAGCATGAATGTTTGACGTGTGTTTCTTTTAGAAATAGAAAAAGTTAAGTTGAGGCCTACGTATGTGTGCATTTCTTTCCAAAACAAAAATGTTTTGTTTTTTTGATAGTTTTAATATCTACTATTGTTCTAAAATGTGTAAAATAGTCCAAATAAAGAAAATCCCTTTTATCAGTTGGTGTGCCCTCGATAGAGCTTACAGTAACTTTATTATAATAATATAATAATAATAATAATAACTGTATTATTGATAATGTTTAACTGCTGCATCTTTTGACTGGTGGTGAATATATAATATTATATATATAATATTTTCTCGCCTGCATGGCTTCATCAGATTCTGCATATTAAATAAAAAGAAGAAAATCAGCCCTCTTGTGAACGCTGAATCTTCTTATTTGCTGTCAATATATTTATATATATAAAGCTTGTATTGGACTTCTGATAAACAATACTTAATTGTAGGATTTATTAAACTTTGTGGTTTGAATGTTTCCATGATAATTATTGAAAAATAAAAAGTTAAATGAAAAGCAGCATCCTTTTAAATCAGACATGAAATCAAGTGTGTTGTAGTGTACATCACTTTATTTAGTTTCTGTTTTTGGCTGTTTTGCCTTCATTGGATAGAACAGCTGAAGAGAGTCAGGGGGATAATGCAGCAAAGGGCCTAGGTCAGATTCGAACCCATGGCCACTGCAATGAGGACTACAACCTCTGTACATGGTGCACACGACATAACCACTAGGCTACATCACTTTATAAATATTTAATTTAATTTAATTTATACTTTATTGAAATAGCAGCAATGTGGGGTTTCATTCCATTAAAAATACACTCATTTAAAAAAAAGACAAAGGTTTCATTGTTGTTCCACATTGGACTGAAAAAGATACCCACGTGTTTGGTTTTATAAAAGTCACAACTTTCCAGTGAGATCAGTTGTGATGATTTTGAATGACTTTCCTCAGAGTGAGGTGTGGAAGCTTTTTCTGGAGTTTCACATCTCTGACAATGAGACTAAAAAATCAGGACACAAAGGGGGTAAAGGGGGGACATTTCAAATAAGCGGTAACAATAATACTAATAATACCAAAAACTGCTAATATACATCAGAATCAGGCTGCACAGGCGTCTCTCACCATGATTAAAGTACAAAAGCAGATGTTTGAATGAATCTGAGATAAAACCTGAACCTAAGAGTTTGAAGAGCCTCACCTGCTTGTTGTTGTTTGTGCATCTTTTCCTCTTCAGCGCGTCCCCGTGCTCGGGTCAATTCATGCCAAAATGAATTTTTACGCGCTGGTCAGAAGTTACTCCGGTTGGCGCCTCTCTGTCGCGCTCCACCAAACCATGCACTTACCAAAAGCCCACTGGTAAAGAGGCATTCAGCCCCATATCTCCCCAACTTCCCCCCTTAATTAGGTGATCAATTATTAACACACCAATAAACTTCCTGAATAAGTAATGGCGTTAAGGCTTATGTAGAGTTTCGAGCCCACTGCCCAGACATTTGGTCAAATATTTGTTCTGGGTGTCTGAGGAGGAAACAGTGTCGTTTATTGGCTGCAACATTGAGGTAATTTTAATTCTCATCTTGTCGTGTATTTACACAGAAGGAGCGGTGTTATTAAGTGAGAGATTCAGGTTGCTTTGTCAGCATTAATCTGACAGAAAAACAAGAAAAACACAGCCGGGCGGTTTGAAGAAGACGGAAGAAGAAAGTTTGGAGGCGGTGAGTGTTATGTTTTTTTTCTTAAATATTATTTTATTTGATTAAACCAAGGGCTCATTAAGACTGCTGACTTTACAGGTTAAAGCACACTTCAGTCTGAGGCTGTTCTGAGAGCATGTTCTGGTTGTTTTTAGTAAAATACTGAAAAAAGAGAGAAGTCCAGGCTTCATCAGTGTTAACACTGAGGCCCAGGCTGTAAGCAGTCAGAACAAACGTCCTGGTGTTGAAGGCCGGATGAAGTCTCACTTTCACTTTCAGTCCATGCCGAACATGAATGAGTCAATCAGCTTCGACGTACTTCATTCAATATAAATGTTTGTATCCCAAAGAATAATTTATAAAAACAGGAATCTTTGAGGCGTCTGAACGGTTTGAATCGTGACAGAGGTGAGGATCTATTAGTGTGACTCTGTGTGTGTGTGTGTGTGTGTGTGTGTGTGTGTGTGTGCGTGTGTGTGTTCATGTATTCTGTACCTAAATGAGATCTTGCTGCACAAAGCTGGTGATGTAAAAATAATCTGATGTTAGTCGTGTCCTTCATTCAGCGAGGTAAATAGATTCTGGTGAATTTATTAAGCAGCTATTTTGTTGTTGGAAAGTTCCCATTGTGATTGTATTTTATATTTCTATCCTTAATTGTTGTCCTTGCTTCGACATTTATCTTTCTGAAAAAAATGTGTTTTTCTATTTTAAATCTTTATTTGTAGCACAAGAGTCAAACAGTGTTAATATCTGCCTCCTGTGCTGTCTGCACATCATGAATGCTCCTCTTTCTTTTCTTTAAACACAAATGAGTTTTCTTCTATGCTCTGAATAAAAGGCTGCATCATACTCCATATAAATGTAGATGGTTAAGACTTCCTGTATAGTTAGTTTGTCTAAAAAAGAAAAAGAAAACCAAAGCAGACTGAAGGAAAACAGTCTAACTAAAAGTAGAGAAGATTCAGAAAACAACCGGGACGTTAAGTTCTCTCGTATTATTCAACGTTTATTTAAGGAACCTCTACATGATCTCATGAGGAGTCAAACATCAGGCCCCTTTTTTGTGAAAGTGTCACAAATGTGAACTATACTTTTATATTTTGTGTTTTCAGGTTCACCTTAAAAATCGATTCAGCGTGTGCTGACTGATGTGTTAATTAAATTTGAAAAATCTGTTTGCAAAAATTAATTTCAAATCCAAGTTTAAAAATTTGTCATGAAAAAAAAGTTAGAATACAAAGAATGAAACGTGTTACCAAATGTTATAAATGTGGTTTTAAAGTCTTCTCTTAAATGTAGACAAAGTCAGTCTCACACATGTGAATAATGAAACATCATAATGACGACGTAGTTGATGCTCTACTGTAACTTCCATGTGTCCTCCCTCAGTTAAACATTAGTGTACTTCATCAATCTAAGTGTTTGAGTTATAATGATGCAGCCTCGACCTCTTTAAGGTTTCAGAAATCATTCTTATAAATGACTCTGGGCAGCAGGGTTGCTTACAGGAGGCAGATCAAATAGTTTTATTTTAGTGTCATTGGTTGCATTCACTGCAGTAGTACGGAGGCCGAGAGCAGACATGAAGCCATACATTTATTTAACACTGTTTATTGGAGATCTCAACTTATTAATGTAATTCTCTCTGGATAATGAATGAATGAATATTTTGGTGTCTGGTCATTTACATGAGCCCTCATACGTTGAATTATTCAAACACACAAACTAAAAATCAACCAAATGTTCCGGGATGTCAATCAGCCAATTAACATCTAACACACTTAGCATGACCCATCCCCATCTCCACTCCAAAAAAAATAAATCTAATCTGCTCTGTTTTTCTGAATAAACGAGATGATTATCTCAGAATTACGAGTTACGAGGGAATGGGTTAGTAGTACAATGTGGCCTCAGTTGAACTACAAGGGGATCCGGTATTTTCAGCAGTTGTCTTGAGTCAGCACGTAGTCGGCAGGTAGCCGGCCTGAATGCATTTCAGAATTAATAACGCTCCATCAGTGAAGCACGTCTTACAGACACAGCTGATCCCGACAGGTTTTTCGTCTGAACTGCAAAGATCGAATTTGCCCGTACAAAGTCGACAAAGTCATACAAATATAATTTATGTTACCTAAAGAGACGAGTATCTCCTCGTGTTTCAAACCCAAACCAACGTAAAGCTGAGTTTAACTAAAACTTTAACACTAACACTAACACTTTAAGAGAATAAAACGAGAGCTTCTGATTTGATTTTGGAGAATCAGTATCTCATTAATTAAAAAAAAAAGATTTTATTATCATGTGAATTCAATACGCTGAAGCCTGTAAGATACATCCAGTAAAAAAAAAAAAAATGTAAAAGCCTTACACAACAACACCGGCTTCACCTTGATAACGACTTTATTTCAGCCGCAGAAAGATAAATAAGACGAGATCTCGAGAAAACAACAGAAATGTACTCGTTATCACTGGATAAAGAAGTCAAATAAAGTACATGGATGTATGTCCGCCTAGGGCTTCCGTACATTAGGGACACCTTGGTGTAACGATGGCAGACACTTTAAAGGCCCGTCACTGAACAGACATTATAAATGTACTTTAGCTTTGAATGCTGTGGTGTTTGCCATCAATGTACATGTTCCAGATTTGAAAATATCTTTTAAAAAAGCAGAGGATTTTATTCTGCCGGTTAGAGTGTCTAAAATAAAATATATAAACGTGAAGAGAGAACTGTACTTATCGTTCCACAATTCAATTATACTAAAATGTGATTTAAACACATGAAAAGAAGTGTTCAGTGATGTTTACTTTGCGTATAATTCTCCAACATTTCAGCTTGTTTTCTGGCTGGTCCGCCTCACACTTCACCAAAAAACATCCTCGTTAGCGAGAACGACGGAGAATAATCTGCGTCCCGTAATGAATGAGCATTGATATGGAACTAAAATATAATTGAGTCGGATCCGACTGAAACCTTGTTGTCAGCTCCTCAGCCTCTTCTTTCCTTTTCTTTTTTTCCTTCCCCTTATTTCGCTGCATCGTCAGAAAATGAATCCTCTTGGTCTTAAGTACACACTTTCCTTTACACGAGTAGAACAGATCCTTCAGTCCAGGCTGTGAGCTGTCCTCTCAGTTGTTAGTGTCCCTCTGAAGGACATGTCTACCAGCTCTTTCTGTGCAAAGCTGACTTAAGTTTTTAAAATTTTATTGATATGCCAGATATTCATCCGAGCGGCACAGCACACGGAGTCATTTCAAAATCAATTGTGCGACACTCAACTTGCACAGCCTCAACATGTCCAGCCTTACCCAAAACTTCCACCAGATACGTGTGCATTGCTATCCACTCCGCTTCGTTACAGCTTTGTGCACCCTTGTCCGGCAACACCCACGGGCTGCGTTCAGAGCGTAGCACGGAGAGCACAGCCGGACAGTTGTGTGGCTCAAAAATGGAGTCTCAACTTGCACTGCTTTTATTTGGAAAAAAAAAAAATTCGGAAGATGTAACTCTTTGAGTCCGTGCCTCTTGGTTCATGGTGATATGGAAAGCGTTTCAAAAGTGAACAATCACACGTGTCAGTGGTTTACACAATGCTCGTCGCCTATTACAAATTGCACATCACCCTTACAGAGCCAAGCTTTGCAGCTACTATTTTATCAGAAATGAGCAAAATAGTGTCCACACTGTCCCTCACATCACTGTTGAGTTGAGAGGTGAAAGGTGAGCAGGACTCTGTCAACTCTGCAGCTTGTTGATGAAAGCAGAATGTTGTCTGGCCTTGATCATGAACTGAAGCTCGTACTCTTCGCTGATCTAACCCACCTAGTTTAACATGTAGAAATGGCCATTGCGGATGAGTTTGGGAGACCCCGCGTGTCGTCTCAAAGAGAGTAACGAATGAACGATGGAGCAAACGACCCGTTTTGTCGAGGACTTGTTGAGAATTTGCTCGACAAGCTGCTTGACAGGAATGAATAAGACGGTCGGCAGCGTGCAGTCTGAGAGGAGATTCACTTTCACTTTACATTCCTCATCAGGCTCTCTTGTTCATTTGGGAGAGAGAGGCTCCATCTGCCCGAGCCATCACCGCGCTTTCATCTGGCTCCCGCTGAGCCGTAATAACTTCCTCTTTTTGTTCATCTCCTGTGTTTCGCTCCTGAAGTCTCCTCCATCCCCTCACACCTTTCCTTTTTAACTTCCTCTATACCTTTCTCCGGTTCTCCTGCAGTCATTATGCCTTTTTTTTTACTCTTTATGTGTCTGATTTTCATGCTTCTCTGGCCTTCTTTCACTTTCTTTTCTCCGTTTTTTTATTCGTTCATCTCATCAGTAACCGTCTGTCTCTCCTCAGTCCACCTCTTGTTTTTTTCTTTTGCTTTTTTTGTTTTCCTCTCCCTTTCACAGCTAATCTTCATCCATTTGTATTTTATTTTTTGTCCCTGCATGTTATTTTCTCTCTCTCTCTCCCTCATTTAGTGTCCTTCTCTCTGGTGCCTCCTTTAGTTTTTTCCTTCGTCATGGGTTTTCCACTGTCACCTGTATTTTGTTGCGTTGCTGCATTGAGTTGCTCTTTTAACTTCTCTTTGTTTCCCTGACTTTGCAAAGTTATATTACAGTATACATTTATCTGCTGAAGTAATATCATTTGTGTTTTATGCAGTGGCTGTACATTTTGTTAATGCACAGACCTTGATTCATCTAAGATTGAAAACGCGTGTGTCCGTGTGTGTGTGAGTTGTGTGTATTTTTTGCAGTTAAATGCCTGTGACTTGATTTACACCTCAGTTGTCTGAGCTCCAATCCAAATATGTGTTTAAATTCTGACACTTTTCTCAGTTTAACATCAGTTAAATCCCGTGAAGAAATTTTTTTGTGGCTTTTCTTGCAACTGATTTGATTTTGCTTCTGTGACAAACGTCTGCTCAGCTGACATGAGAAGCAGAACGGGAAACCTTTTCTTTTCAAATTTGCGAATAGGATCAGAAAAACATTGTGTTCCCCTGAGAACAGAGTAAAAAAATAAAACATTATTTAAGTGAAGTTGAGTCAAACGTTCAGGTCTTCATTTTTTTAATCATACCTGCTGGAGGAGACTTATATTGAAATGTTTCCTGCAGATCTCAGAAGTCAAACATTACATAACATTACAGAACCCTTATGGACTAAAGTTTATATTTCAAACACCAAATATTCTGCATCTCGCATGTTCGACGTGTCACACAATTACAGCCCCTTCACTGCGCTCCCTCCTGCCTCCTCGACCGCAAATAACGAGCGCCACTAAGCGAACAAAGAGCCGCTCACCCGCTCAATAGTCGTAAGAAACATAAATCTAGCCGAACAAAGAAAGGAGTCGCAGGATTTTTGTTATAAATGTGGATCGCTGAATGTGATAAGTTCTGAGCTCTGGTTTAAAAGGCGACGGGAGAAGGTGTGAGCGTGAATATGTTCACAAAAGGATCTTCTCTAAATTAGAAAAAAATATTTCTTATTTTAGAATAAAACTGTGTGCTAATAAAAACAGCTTTAAAAAAAAAGAGGCTTAAAAACCAAAGAGATGCGCTCTGTCTCTGCGTGTAGAAGACGGTTGTTTTAGTCCTCGGTGCAGATAAGAGGAATATCAGTCGTCTGTATCGTCTGACTGAAAACATAAATAAGAAAGAAAGTTAAACCAAAGCAACATGAAGTTCTGTTTTAATTCTTTAGAGCTCAAAAGAAGTTCATCCACAAAGAGGATAAATCATCGTACACAGGAAGCCTTAAGAGGACATGCATCGTGCAGGGCGCCATAGTGTGTACACCCCGTGTAGAGGCTGTGGGCCTCTATAAGCGGGGGGCCCAAAAAAGCTTTATTGCAGTTCCTTGAACTCCTCCATCTTGTTTATTCCTTTTTTAAAATAGTTTAATCGCAGGCTGTTTATGTTGATTAAATCAATAAGCTGAATTAACCTCACAGTGGTGGATGAAGACGTATAATCTGGCAACCTTAAGGACAATCATCTACAAGCATCGGTGGCAAAAAGTGCAGTTGCTTTGACTTCATACGACATGAACGCAGCTCAACCTGACAGTGAAACACTTTGTTTTAAAAAAATGAGACGTCTGTTTCCCTCTGACGTTTACAGTAAAGAGACGGACGTACACTAAAGACATTTAATCATCATGATGGTGCAGCCACGTTTGAGTCTGACCTGTGGCTATTTACACCTCATTCCCTATATTCTCTCACTCTCTCTCTCCCTGATTTCTGACCCTACCCACTGTCATATCCCTGAAGAAAGCCATAAAAAGTCCTAAAAAATAAACCTTAAAGTAAGAGGAAAGCTCGTTTTATTTTGACTCCGTTTTCCTGTTAAAGTAAAATTATGTAGTTTTCTCTGAATCTTTACCTCTTTTTTTTTTACCTCAGGAAACAACGCTGGTATTCCTGTGATAACAAGTTAATGTCAGTCATTCACTTTATTTACAAATTAACTCATTATCACGGAAAAAAAAAACATCTTTGTTATCTTAAGTTAAACATGAACTCAAGAAAATGACCCGAAAACTGGTTATGATGAGAAAACAGTGCGTTAAAATAAATGGCTTTATGTCCACCTTGGGCTTCCGTATAAAGCAGAAAATAGTCTCTCAATCTTTTTTAATGCATGTTTAAGTTTACTGACTGCTTTGAGATATTTTAAAGTGAACTGTGCCTCGGCCTTCTCCGTGGTGTTCCCTTTGCAAAGAGCAGATCTTTGTTTATTTGATGTTTGAGGATCTTTGTGTTAAGTTCAAGGTGTGTGGGAGTTTTTCCTCCTGTTCACTCTGAGTCACTTTCAAGATCATTGACCGTCAGATTAGAGTAAAATTTTGGGTTTGGGTCGGATTTAAATACTACTTTGTGTGAGTGTTTTTGTTTACACGCCATATTTTTTTTAAAAAAAGGAAACACTCAATATGTGAGTCTGTTCCCTCCCTCTGTCGTTTGACAAACCACAGATTTGTGCTCTAAACGCCCGCTGAGTGCTGTCGAGCTGAAATACGATCGAGGTTAGCGGACAAAACGAGCGTTTTTGAAGTCATTAAGGATCATTACGTAATCAATAACACCGTTTTTGTGCAGAGAGACTCTCCCACATGTGACACACATCTGATCGACTTCGATCACTGATGGCTCAGGTGCATTTTCTAATAACACTGCAGCTCGTCGTATCAATCTGTAGTAAATGTCAAGTGAATGTCACAGTCTGTTTTGTCTTGTTTGTATTTGTACGACTCTCTCTGGATCACTCTGTGTTTTAATTTGGGGAGATTTCGCTTGACTGAAGAGAAACACCTAATAAAGCTGCAGGGAGATGAAACGTGTGCTCAATGTCGGGGAAGTAAGAGACAAAAATCTGCAAATATATGGACTGTAGATTCATTAAGCACATTTGAAATGGAGTCTCACACTAAGAGATGCACTCTGGCTGCAGTATTGATGTTTGTATAATCCTATAAATCCATTCAAACATATTCTAACACTTCAATGACCTTTAGGCTGCACAGGATTCAGGGATATGAAGCTTTGTAAGATACTCACTGACATTAATTAACAGCAACGATTGCTCTGCATTTCTTTTAAAGACGACCGATGGATGATGTCTTTGCAGAGTGCTCATAAAGGTGAGAATATCTGAACAGATGTAAATAAATACAGAGGGAAATAAGGACTGGAGTTTGAAGAAATATTTTCTTAATTTTTCTAAATTCAGAATAGATGTGGATTAAAATGCATTGTGTGTACATTTTGCAATGTCTGTGTAATGTATTACACACACATTTACTTTTGGCTCTATTTTTTGTGGATTAATAATTTGCATTACCTTTAAGTTTAGGCTGTTCAGATGTTTCAGGGTACACAATTTTAAAATATATGCAGGATATAGGATTTTGTTAATTAAATTGGCTCTTTTCATTTTTGAAAGTGATATACCACATTTTTTTAATATGTTTTTTTTTTGTCTTACACATTCAGGGCATAATTTGGAACCTGACCACTAGGTGAATCATGCTCAGTTGCATTAATATCATTTTAATGTAAAATCTGACTCTTTTAAATAAAAGGTCTGGGTTAATTCGGCATCATAATTATTTAAGATTTTCTTCTTTAACATGTCGACATGAACCTGCATTCTGGGTCTATTCTACCAACGTTTTATTTATGAGGAACTTACAAGATATTTGTTGGCAAATTTAGCCTTTTATTAAAAGGGACAGCTGAAGAGAGACAGGAAATGTTGGGAGGAGGGAGTGTGTGTGGGGGGGGGTGACATGCAGCAGGAGGCCGAGGTCGGATTCAAACCCACGGTCTCTGCGGCGAGGACTACAGCCTCAGTACATAGGGCGCCCGACATAACTACTAGGCCAATTTAAAGAACATATAAACAATGCAAAGAAATGATTTTCCTGATTTGACAAAATAAAGACGAAGAAATGTAATTTATGATCTTGACTTTTAGATTTATTATTTCAATAAGAGCTGCACCGGTGTGCCCGTAAACCACGACTCAAAAGAGAGCCTGACATGCAAGAAGAACAAATGCAAGACAAACAGCCTGAAACCTGCGTTTAACTTTGTGTGTACGGTTCTAAGATTGTGTCTCAGTTTAGTGGTAGAAGTGGAAACACGGTCACTACACGCATTGATCTCGACCTTAATTATTGAATCTGAAGCCTCGATCTGCAGGTGTTGGAATGTGCGTTTGTGTTTCTGTACATTGGCTTGCTCATAACTGGAGTTCAGTATAATTTAGTGCCACTCTCTGCTGAGTTTTCCCACCCTTAATGAGCTTCATTTAGCAAACAGCCAACACAACAAAGTGCTTTTGATTCCCACCTTATTACCTGACTTCAGACAAATCACTGCACGTAAACCATCTCATTTGTTTGCTTTGACAAATTCCAATTGAGAACGGCCTCTTTTAATACGTAGCGGCCGGGCGGGATTGGATGAGGGCCGCTATTCAATTATGAAAGTTTTCACATTGGTAATTAGTCAGCGCTGTAACGTATTGTTTTATGGCCTTGATTGTGCATCGAGGTGGCAATGGGATGTTTTTAATGTGCGCGCTGAGAGGATTTTGTTTGTTAATGCACTAATGTCTGTAATGAAGCTATGCAATCTAAAAAGGCAGAGCGGATGACAGACACACACACACACACACACACACACACACACACACACACACACACACACACACACAAATCACTGCATAGGATTTTTAAAATGAAGACTTGTTGAAGCTTTTACACGACGGTTGTGATTTCAGGAATAATACACATATTTACACATTCTGGATTATGCAAACTGTGAATTTAGGAAAAGTCATCGAGGTGCAGAATGAACTCAAACCAGGTTTTCACCAACAATGTTTGGGTCATTTTTTTAAGAAAGAAATGAGTGATCCAGCTCTCTCTGCAAATACACAGTCATCACAAAGCTGTGAGATCAGATCACCTTTCATGTGTTTTTAAGACGCAGTGTGTCCAAACGTTGGTCCTTTGTATCTTTATTAAATGAGTCTTAAGTGACCATGAGCTCCAGTATTTTCTTTGGTCCCTGTCTTGAAGAAGGTATCCACTGAATCATTTTTGGTACGCCTTAAGTCCTTCTCTGAGAGCGTAGACATCCATTTGTGGATCGGCTGAAGCGCGAGATTTTCCTTCTCCGATGAGATGTGAGTTAGATACCGAGAGTCGTGTTTATGGATTGAACAATTAAGTCTTATTTGCTTCATTGTTTGTTGTTCTGAGAGAAACCAGACAAAGACAAAGATTTCATTGATTGTTTAATGAAGACACTTATTGTTTGTTATGTTAAAGTTTTTAAGACTAAAGTCTTTATTTAAACAGTCATGAATGTGCTCGTGTGTGTTTTCAGATTTAAGGAATAAATAAATAAATAAATTCGGCACCTTAATTTAATGATTGTCTCTGGAGCGGTGCCAACTCGTTAATGAGTGATTAAAAAAAAAACAAGCCGACAGGAGGGGAGGGAAAAAAACAAGAAGGGCTCCTGGCTTTAATGGTTTTTTACCTTCCACACTTTGCACCCTGAGTGTGTGTGTGTGTGTGTGTGTGTGTGTGTGTGTGTGTGTGTGTATTGATGCCGTGCTTGTTTATGTAAAGTTAACTACCGTACGGACGATCAGAAAGGATGAGCCAGCGTTTTGCTCTTTAAATGGAGTTTACAATAAAGAACTTATTTCACATCACTTTGACTTCTTTCATCTTCGTTTTGAAAAGATGACCTCTATTTTTTATGTATTTTCTAGTTTATTTCTAATCTTTTTCTTCTCTGCTCGTCTGCTTCATTCAGCCTCCCTCTTTCAGTTGCTTCTTTACAAACACTCACTACTGTAACCTGTTTACTGCATGATTTTACGCATTTAACGCATGACAGTATCGTCGAGTATTTCATTTCCCTTTATAAAACTGTCGTGTGGAAAAGAGAGAACCAGGACCAGCAGTGACAGTCACATGTTTAGACATTTATAATTTGATCTCATTAAAGAACAACTGCACCTGCTCTTAAAAAATATCAATTTATTAAAATGAATCATTTTCTGACTCATCTTAGTCAGACACTTTCATGATTCCATTTTAGAAAATTACCCGAAACAGCATCAGTCAATCAGAATCAAAATTAGAATCAGGTTTTTTGCCAAGTAAATTGGTACATGTGAGAACTTTGACTCGATGTTTAAATGAAGAAGAAGAAGAAGAAGAAGTAGAGAGACAAGAGGAGTGCTTCTGGTATCCTTCAAACCTCCGGTGCTCATGGAAGGGAAGACTTCCTGTTGGACAACTTAAAACCAAAAAACATAAAAACATAAATAATCCAGGTCTAGGTATACTCAGGATGGTTAGAAAATATAAAAGTAGAAGTAGAAAATATAAAACCGTTGGGCTAGAAACATTAAAATACACCAGCACGTATCGGCTTGTCCTTCTTCAAAGTGCAGAGACTCTCTTTGTCTCTGTGTGTCGTTGGTGTTTTTTAATAGATTGAAATCAAAAGCAGACAAACAGCAGAGCTTCAAATGTTACAACACTAAAGAAACATTGAAAAATCATTCAAATGATGTAAGAATAGTTTTGAAAAATGCATGAAAGATAATATCATTAATTAATTAAAAGTTTATGTTAAAAAAAAAAAGCCCTGTAAAATGTGTGTGAATGTAAGCATCACTCGAAGCTTACCGTTTTTAGACTCTCAGCATTCTCAGTGTTGTCGGAGTGTCTTTAGTTTTATCTCAATCTGGCGTTTATTAGTGATTCACAATATGAAGAGAAATCATCAGGGGAGCCAAAGCACCTCTCTTATTTCCAGATAAATACAAACTTTCAGACTTTTCACCATTCATGTGGATCTTGAGGGATTTCTGTAACTCCCTCTTTCATCTCTTCTCCTCCTATTTGACTTATTGCTCTCGTAAATGCCAAAGCACTGCGTCTCCCGCTGTCTCCCCCTTTCTGACAATCCCAATTAGTCCTCACGGCTCATTACCGGCAACCCCTACTTAATCAGAAGCCCCCAAACACACAGAGGGAAGGATGGGTGAGGGAAGACGGAGGGGAAAAGATAACGGAGGAGCGGGACGACGAGGGCCTTTTTAAAAGCTGTTACCCCCTGCTGCTATTTAAACCCGCCGTACCCGCAAACTCTGTGACTTTTGCCAAAAGTGTAATTACCATCAGTGCGTTGTGTATTTTCAAGTGCTGCTGACCCTCGTGTGTTATTGAACGCCCCACTAACAATGCAGCGAGCGGCTTAATTGGCTGGTCATTAATGAGACGGAGGTGAAGGGTGACTTAAGAAATGAGGAGGATAAAGATGAAGGGGGGGGGGGGGGGCTGTGAGAGATTTTTCTTTGTCATCATGTAGTCTGAGGTATGTGGTCATCATATTTGGAGTAATACGGAGCATGTGCATTAAGAAAGCATAGATTACACACCGACAGGACTACAGCCCCACACGTGGCCTTTAATGGTTCAGTTTTCATTACAGCCCACAGGAGTGTTGAACAGACGGGACAACATACTGACAATATTGTTATTCAGAGAACCTTCTGGGGCCCAAACTGCAATGTAAAAAAGTAATTAGTAAAGGGCCAGGGGGTTGTAAAAAAAAAAAAAAGAAAAGGGGGGGGGGGAGGGGGGAAAGAAATATATATGCTCAGCAAATTTCACAGCAGACATTTTGGCCAGAGAGTGAAAGGAAGAAAGTTGAGAAACGTCTGAAATAAAAAAAGGACAAAAGTGTCTTCTTCCTCTTAGGCCAGAGCACTGCGATGTTTGATTTGGTATAAAGAGCGGAAAGAAAAGCTGCATGGAGGATGCAAAAGTAGAAAGAAGCTGCAGAAAGGAGTCATCAAAATAACAATGGTTCATTTCAGGGGGACCACGAAACAACGACAGCAGATCTTGCTCAAATATTTTTTGCTGGATTAAAGGTTAAAGACTCAAACAGACTTTTGCTTTTCTGAAGCTGTCCCTGTTTAAAATAATTATCTTAAAGTAAACGGTCAAACCCAGGGGCGTCTCCAGGATCGGGCCCCTCCACCACAGCCTCAGTCAACCCTGTGACATTACTAGAACCACACCTCCGTTACACAATGACCCATTCAAAGACTGCAATTAGATTTGCTCCGTCATTTCAATACCACACATTTTAAAACCCATAAAATCTTTTTGATTTTAATGATTGATACTCTCCAAATAGTACTGAAGCTTTAAAAAAGAATAAAAAAAGGTTCATAAGACAAAAATGAGTCCTTAAAAAAAATTGCATGCAAACTCCAGCACACAGTCTAAACTGAACAAATACAACTGCCAACATTTTTATAAGGAAGCATTGCCAACGTTTTTGTGTAATGTGTGCAGGAGTTTGCATGCAATTATTGTGAATTAAAAAAAACAAATTACCCAAAATGTGATGCTTAGGATTTCTATTTTTGTTGCAGTGGTTCAAAAAAGGTATCGATATTGTTTAATTTCACTCGAATCGTCTCAAAGTTTAAAATTCTTGTATCATGATGACTTTTAATAACTATAATTTTGAACCACTGTTTTTTCTGTTGAATTTAACACTTAAAAATACTTTTATGATTTAATTTCTACAAGTTGTTGGCATGTGAATTGTAGAATGTGAAATGTTTATAAACCGCACAAAGTTAAAAACTCATGTTCATATGTTTATCCTGTTTTACATTCACTGTGCAAGGAACAGTAGGACATCTCTTCATCAATACAATAACTATAGATTTATTTCAGTCCCACTTTCCCCCCAACTAATCCCGTCCATGTTCTGACCGACTCTTTCACTAAAGCTGTAGCAGTCTGACAGTACGCCATGACTAGAGTACAAACACGTGGCTTTTTCTTATAATAGACTTTATGTTCCAGTGCAGAGGAACACATTGATCTATGTGCAGTATAAAACTGTGTTGTGCTTTTAAAATAAAAGTAGGATGTGCACTAGTGCAGCTACTGCACTACGGAACGACGTTTCTCTCCCATGTATGCTGAGAGTTTATTGTCTCATTAAAAATAAGTAAAATCTTATTTAATGTATCGGGTTTCGTCTGCCTTCAACACTTATTTCTCCTCTTACAAAGACAAAAGGCTCTGTGTGGTTGACTTCTCTGCAGTTTGCATTGCATAAAATTATCTTCATTTGAAGTTGGATACTTAAAGTCTTACTCTCATGAAGTTGCGCTTCTTCTCAGTCTTTCTAAACACACACAGATATATACAGGACAAAATTAAAACCCTATAAAATATAAAGAAGGAGTAAATGAAAAGAATAAATAAAAACACATTTTAAAAGAAGTGTTTATAAAAGGTAATGTGATTTTATATATCATAATAGTTTCCAGTCTAACCATGCTTTGTTGGAAACTGCCTTTACTTCGAAAAACGTTTGTCTCTTGTTTGGACCGTTGTAATGAAGCTCAGTCACAAAAACACAGATTTACCGGGATGATGATTTTCTCACAACAGGATACTCTTTTTGTCTTTGGTGAAACGAACATTCTGCATCATTTGAAATCAGTTTGTGAATGCTCGTGTTAGAAAACCATGCAGATTGTTTTCTTTTTTTTACCTCTGTGTTGGTTTAAACAGCTGAATGGTCAAAAGGAGAAAACTTCTCTCGTTTTATTTCACTGCCAGAAATTCTCTGGAAATTAGTTGAAATGTTTTGACACCAGGCAGTGTTAGGAAAACTGAAAACTATCCAAGAAAACACTTCATACCCAGAACAATCCTGAATTTTCATCCCATGTAGAAGTAGTAGATGAAGAGAGTGGAGGGTCCAGGGATCAATACGTACCGCATAGATGAACTACAGAGGGTTTTATAGCCACAGATAACATCATGGGTGAATAAAAAGTCTGAGAGTCAAAGGGCCTATACCTCGCTTGGGTTCGCCTGAGTCTACCTGTGAAAGTAAGAATTAAACATTTATCAACAGCAAGGAAAACACGTGAAAAATAGCAGGAGAGAAGGAAGTGAAGGGCTGGAGGTGAAGAGCATCAGGGGTAAAAAAAAAAAGAGATGAGGGAGGATGAGCTGAGGACGGGGGAGACAGGAGGAGAAACATCAGCAAGAGAGAAAGAGAAGAAGATAGAGACCAGAGTCAAACAAAAAATAACACACACACACATGTACACACACACACACACACACACACACGTACCACTTGCTGTATAACAGGATTAGTGCGCTTCTAAAAGGGAGAGAGAAAACACTGAGACACAAACACACATTCAACCACACGCAAAGCAGAAACATCCATTAGCGATGGACACACACACACACCCCCTCCCTCACCCCCTAACCCCGCCCTCACCCTCCTCTCTCACTTCAGTCACTCTCCCCTCTCTTCATGCTTATTAGTAACATTTTTCCCTCTCTAATACTTTTCCTGCCTCACTCCTCTTCTCTGTCTCAGTGACTGGAGATTTGAAACTTTAAAATAAATACTGTATATAATATGTCAAATGTTTTTTTCACTGAATTGCAATAGTTTATAGCAATTCATTTCATTTTTAACTGCTTGTTTTCGGTTCAAATATTTAGCTTTCAATACATTTTTTGCTGTCTTCAGCTGAAAATATTTTACTTCCTGTTTGGTACAAACATGCTTTTATTTTGAAAAGAAAATTATATACTTGTGATACATTGAACCATGACAAATGAACTCATTTCGGATCGAAAAGTAAATGTAAAAATATCTTAAGAGAACGTTGAAAAAGTGAAATCTATGATGTCATGAGGTGAATTTTACTTTTTGACTTTCTGGGAGTTCTTTTTTTAAAAGTGAAATAAGAAGTGTACGGGTGCTGTGCTCCATGAAGCTACTATTTTTCTGGTACCGTTATTTTCCAAAACTGCTACTAAACGGTGAAACTGCAGGGGCTCTACTTCAGTGTGTCTTAAAAGACAAAATAGCACACGATCGATGCAAATAAAAAAATCAATAATTTCATCAGGATTAACACGTTAACCCTGACATCCCTAATATATATAATGATTATATATTTGATTAACAAGGTAGAAAGTGACACTAAAGTATGCCTCAGGCTAAAACATGTTTTCTTTTTAATGACACTCTAGTTTTCTGTGAAGCAGAGTGTCCAAAGTCAATCTCTGCAAACTCAAAATGAGACAAACATATTTAAAATGACTGAACGGGAGTGTGTTTGATTATTAAAGAGGAATTCAATAGTGTGTAATGTGATTACGCTTCACACATCTCACACCACAGGAACATCTGGCAAGATCATCCTTAGAACCGTCACAAAATCAGGACATTGCTCACTTCTGTTGGAAGTGGAGAATCGGGATCAAAATCAGCCTGATATTCATTTATTGCTTTCCTCAGTGATGGAATTAAAAGTGCGTTTTTCTATAGCTCCTTCCACAAAGAGAAAATACATTGATCTGGACAACAAGAGGCTATGCTTCCGTTTCTCTTTCTGCTATTCTAATGGACTACTGTGTCTGTTTTTTTAAGTCCCATGCAGACAGTCTGTCTTTATTTTCCTTCATATATGTGAATGCAGCGTGACTGAGTTGTGACTGAGTCTGCGTCTGACTTAGTGTTGATAACATGCCTTTAAAAAGGTGGTCTTTGTCATTATACTCATTGCTTTAATGAGCCTCACTTGTCTTTGAGTCGTCACCATTTACTTGAAGTGATAAACACAAGAATAAATCTGTATTTCCCCCTCTGTGAGGTCACAGTTCCTCCGCTAAGGATGTCATTTACTGCTCCGTTAGAAAATCAGAGACCATCGCCTTAACTTAATCAAAATTTTGCCAGGCTTTAAATGCAAAACATTTCACAGATTGTTCCGGTATATCCCCTTTTAATTAAGAATGTAACGTCTTATCGAGCGCCAGGGTTGACAAACCACCAAAAATGTATTTGTTACAGTCTAAACCCAGTTTCAAAACTCGGGGAGCAGCCACATTTACATAGCACCGCCAGATAAACGGGGGCTAGAGTGTGTCGTCTAATCCCAAATTAGGATCTTAATTTTGAGTGCATGTTTTAAGTTCTTTAACGGTCTACAGGGAGGATTTGCTCGCTCCCACATTGGAGGAAAGAAAAAGGGGATTGTTGTTTTCTGGTCTTTTATACTTACCAAGCTCCTTTCTGAGAGTATATGTATATATATATATTTTCTTCAGGAAACCTTTTTTTTCCCATTATTCTGCCCATTTTCAAAGGAATTTATTTCACACTAAGTTGTTCCAAACTTTCATCTGAACTTTTTAGTCGTGTGTTTAACAGTTGATGCTGTTCAGGAGAGAGAGGGAATCGATGAACCCAAAAGCAAAAAAAAAAAAAACACACCTGCAGCCCCGCTCCGACAGCTTTCCACACAATTAAAACAAGAGGTCATGCAGGCAGAGTGAAAAGCCGCCCAGCAAATGTGTGTTTTTGATCGTTCTTAATGTTATTGATGGACTGAGCAGACGGAGAACCGGAGTTCTGTCACCATATGACTGGATCCTTAATGCAGGCGCAGACAAAAGCCCATTTAGGAGGTGCTGGGGTTTCTAGCCGTGCAGAATGCGTGCGAGGGCAGGAGCATGCAGCGCTACAGAAAGCTCTTAACAAATAACCGGATTTTGAATCAAACTGGAAATAACAGGGGAGCCGTGGAAGGGAAGCACACACTGGGGTGATATAGTTTCCATTTGATCTTGTTTTGAAGCCTTTCTGCAGAGTTTCAGGTCAGCTGAAGGCAGAAAAATATGGAGAGACAAAGGAACAGAGAGAGAGAGAGATGGTTGAGGGATGTAATTGATTCTCAGGTCAGACACAGAAAGGACGAAGCTGATCCTGGAAAACATGCAGAGTTTGTTCACCAAACCTGAGTGCTGAGAAGAAAAAACACTCAAATGGGCGTAACATCACTGTGTGTTTGACAGCAGTGCATTTGCACTCAGAGACCTTTGATTGGTCCCCAAATTCCTACATATTGTTGCTTTAAGGTCGGAAGTTTTAATTGAAGAGAAACACTTGTGAGAATGCGCTTTCAAAGTCACCACTTCAACGTAATATTCTGTGTGTTAAGGGTTAGCTAAGATACAGCACAACTCAGTAACGAGAAATGTTTAACCAGTTCAAGCAGCAGGTGACAAATCTCATTTTAGAGGCTTAAATAATTACATTTCTCAATGGAGTTTGGTATCTTAAAGCTGTTTCCAGTATAAATCTTAGCTCGACGAAAAGGTCTGTCTCTGTTGAGATCATTTCTGTAATGTTTTCACAATCTGAGTCTGTGGGCAGCAACAACAAGCACTTGTCCATCTTGCGGCTGCCAGCTGAAGAGATACTTGCCAAAGCTTTTTGTACCTATTAGTCATTTAGACCCCAAATATGTAAAATTGGGGATTTCTTTTTAAGATGCAAGCAGAAGTCTGCTTGTGTCTACATGAGCAGGAGGGAAGAACAAGGAAAGAAAATCTGTTTGATCCATCTTTCATTATGTTCTCCCTCCTTATTCTGATTTCAGCTCAGCTGTTCGGCGTTGCATCATGGCTTCGGCTCGCCTCACTGCGGCATGCTGGGAGAACTGGGGAAACTCTATCTTGGATCAACCCCTGATTTGTTCAAAAAATGAGAGGCTGGGTTTTTGGGCTGTAAAGCTTGGTGTGTGAGTTGGCAGGGAGGAGAAAAACAGATTCAGGGGGTGATGGTGAAGAGTGAGATATGAAGAGATAAAGGAAGGAGGGGATGGAGACTGACAGGCGGAAACAGAGGAGAGCGTGAGGGGTAGGAAAGAAAAAAGTAGGAAAGCTGTAAAGGAGAAAGGAAGCTAAATAGACTTTTCTCCTGAACTGGTATTTACCAGTATTTGTTCTTCATATTCAAAGTATTTCTCATTAAACTTACTAGGGTTTCACTTTGCATAGCTGCCAGCAAAATTACTCTGCCAAACCGTTTCAGGCTTACACCAGAAATATGTAACACTGAAGAGTTGGCTTGGGGAGAAATCTCCAGAACATGGTGAAACCGAGAGAAATATTGCAGGTCAGGGGAAAAAAAGAAATAAAAAGAGTGGGAATAAAATATGAAATAAAACACTCCTGCAGGTCCAACACTTTCCAGCTCAGTAAGTTGAACGGGCTACAACTAGTTTATTTGTCAACTGTCCTGAGACCAATCAGTGCCTCTAGTTTTTGTAAGAGGAGACAAACCATTGGTGGCTGCGACATTCTGTCTAACACAAACACCCTGCTTTCCTTTTGATAGTGTGAAGCCTTAAGCATAGGCTGTATACATGGATGTAGTCTCATTGATGTCACCCATTGGTTTCTGAAGAGGAGTTATGAAGTCCAACGATGGCAGATACCATACTGGAAATGGCTACTCTACCTAAATCAATCAGTTTAATAACAGGCAAAGAAGTGGAGGTAAGGCGGGCATTAAGCCTCCTGGCAAACATCTTTAAGCCATGCACCAATCAAGCACCTCAGCCACACTCTTAATTATGCAAATGTATAAATAACTCTTAGGCTTTATCAAATCAAAACGGATGAGTTGTAAAAAATATAAAGATGCATATCTTCTACAGTGTGCACCAATAAAGAAATTAACTATAGATAACAAATTAGGACCTATTGAGGATACCTTGACTTTTGTAGACAGCCTCAAGTGGACACTTGAAGAACTGCAGTGTTTGCACATCCGGAATGGTTTCATTTTTTCCAGCATGGGAGGTTTCCTGCTTAGCCTTGAACTTTTTAGAACAGTAGAGGGAAATTACTTTGTACAATAGCCCAATGTCTGTCAATATACCCAAAAAAGTTGGTTTATGCGATGTTATACAAAAAGTCATGTACCATGTTTTATGCTTTAACCCAAAACATATTTTACAGTCTAGAGGCCTAGTCAACCCAAGGGCCTAACCATATTTAAATGAAAATTAAGGATATGTTTAATTTGCATATTGATAATATGCTAAATAAAAGTGTGAACAATCCATTCACAAGGCAACAAATTCTAGAGGGGAAATGGCAAGGGCCCCAGGACAGAGCCCTGTGGTACTTTTAAGATCTGTTTTCTTTAAAACATGTTGAAGGCCGGTTTAAAGGCCTTTGTTTCCCATATTGTCTTTCTTTCTAACAAATAAAGTTCATTTTGTTTATAGGTACATTTTCAAAATTGTTTGAAATTTCTCAAACTGACTTTGGGGTGGTTGTGTAAGAAAAAAAACAACTGGCAGCAATGGAAAAAGAAGTGCAAAAAGCAACTGTTATGCTGCACCCCAAATCACTCCCTAATCACAAAATGCCCTCTGTTTACCCTCCTGCTTTTTAATAAAGTGTCTGAACTGAAACCCCAATACACTGCTCTCTATAGAACAGAATATTGCGCGTTTGCTACTCAGGGAATAATAAACAAGAAGAGGGGGAGTGATGATAGACTCACACTACGATTACACCTGGGACTTTCTCAATCTAAACAGAGCAGAATATTTAAACATATGGTGATGCTTTGATTGCAATTATTAAAATAATATCAACACAATTCATTCAATAGAACTGTATGAATACAAACTATTGGAGCTGTACCAAAGCCTGATAAAAAATATCTTCCGAACTATTTCAGAATTTTTGCCTCGACATTAAAAATCTGATTTGGACTGTGAGGGGTTTCTCGTATGTCTGCATGGAGGAGACTGCAAGAGCTATGACAACAAGGCAGTGTTTGACTACATTGGAATAGGAATAGGCTGGCCCTATATTCTGCTGAACACTTAGTTTAAGGCTGACGTGGTATGAATGTAGTGTATGGAAGATAGATGGATTTTGATAAATTGATAAAGAGAAAAAAGTTTTTACAATGTGTAGGCACACATTGTTAAAAGCGGCATCATTAAACAGGTTCTTAAAGGGTTTCAAAGGAATTTTTCATTTAATGTCGACTTGAACTTACTCTTTAGAACTTTAAAAAGTAGAAAAACCTAAAAGACTTTCAAAATAAAATTATTGAAAGAGAATGGCGCTCTATTATCCGCTGTTTCGAGGTATGTGGAGTGCGGCAGAATGCTCCTCATTTGGTCATTTCTTTGGGGGATTTTCTTCACTCTCTTATTGCTTGGTTAAAATTCACTACTGGAGCTGTGACTTGTGAAACTTCTTACTTATTTTTCTACTCACATCCAGAGAAAGAGGAAAATGGTTTTTATTATATCAAAGGGTAGAACAGCTTTAATAATTGTTTCCTAAAATAATGACAGCCCCTATTACGAAGATGTATCCTCAGCTGCGGTCACCTCATCCTCCTTTCAGCATGAGAATACGTAATGATACAGCGCTCCTCACTCTCCCTCTCATTCCTGCTCTTTGTCTCTCGCCCAGTTTGTAGATAACACTTGATTTTTTTCTCTCATTCCTTTTTCTCCCTCGTTTTCCTCTCCACAAGAAATCTTTCAGGCATGTCCAATTGGCTCCGGCCACCACATGCATGTCTCCCTGGTGGGAATAAACCATAAAAATCTCTCTCTTCCTTACACACACACAACCACACACTGACTCACACACATGCATATGTGCACACACACTTCTAAATGAAGCTGTGACTCAAAGAATAGCCCACTAAGAGAACATCAGACTTCTCATTAAAAGCTCGCTATACTGTCCCCATCCCCTTCATGTGTGTGTGTGTGTGTGTGTGTGTGTGTGAGTGTGTATATGTGTGTGCGTGTGTGTGTATGTGTGTGCGTGTGTGTTAAAGTATGTATGTGTGTTACACAGACACAGATCCCTGTGGTAATATTGTGTGTCCTCGCCTGGTTATGTGCCACATAGGTCCTCTTTAGTGGACCCTGGCTGCCCACACTCACTCACACTCACTCGCACACAGACACAGACGCACACAGACAAAGTAAATTGGTTAGATTTATATTATTGCTGTTGTAAAACTTTTCCTTAGTTCCTGCTGCCTTTTATTTTTCAACCTATTTATCTCCTCTCCTTTTCTTCTCCTCATTTTTGTTTTTTGTTCTCGCTGAGACTTTTACCAACTCCCTTTTTATCTTTACTTTCCCTGTGCATTTTTTTTGTCTTTCTAAAATTGTCATTCAGCCTTTATTCCATTTCAGCCGGCACAACCAATCATGTGTTACTGTAAAACTGAACAGGTCCAATTTGATGAAATAATATCCACAGTGAATACAATGAGCTGTGGATTTATGTAAGACCCTCTTAAATACTCACTCTATGCTTTCCAAACTGGAGCTTTAGCTATACAGAAAATGTTGGAGAAGGAACATTTGGTGTAACATTTGAACATTTAGTATTTAAATAATCATTATCTTGTCCACTGGGCATCAACAGAGCATGGATCACAGCCTCCATGGTACTTTTCCTCTTTATGCTTATCGACCTAAGGTTTCATCTCTCCTTTTCTTTGATTACATCCAAAAGGGAGCAACTTTCTGACTTTGTGGTGGTGGTGAAGGAACATAAAATAAGACCCTGCAAAGATTCAAGCAAGCGGGTGAAGCCACATGATAATGGTAATTTTTTGCCCATATCTCAATACTTCTATGAGACTTATTTGTGTCTCAACAAACGATTGGAAGAGAACATACTGATGAGCAGATGAAGCAGCTTCATTTTGTGCACGAAGATCGCACCAGTCACGTGTCATAAATATAATCAACGCCTGCGTGCTCACTTTGGTTGAATATTCTTGCATTTGAATTTCAGATGTTAAAGCTGTGGAACCTCCCCTGGTATCAGGTAGCAGGACATGACATAAAAAGAACGATGCAGAGATAGTGGACGAAGCAACAGAAGCTGACACTGTAATGACAGCTTTATCATTTAGGTCAGTGCAAAGTGCCGTTCAACATATTCACTGAATCAGCAAAAAGAGTGGACAAAATTTCTTTAAAGGGACATTTTAAAGGCGGCTGGCAGGAAAGATTTTAGGTCAGAACATTTTCAGGAAATTTTGTGCACCATGTGCTTGGATTAAACCCAATCATTGAGATTATTGTTTCCCCTCCAGTTTAAAAAAAACAAACAGATTTGTACGTATGCAGATTGAAACAGGACAGGCTCAAGATGTATTGTTTCAAACGTGTTCTGTTTCCTTTTGTTGTCTCAGTAACGTCCTGTAGTGTTTCCGTCGGCTTGGTTGCATGCAGAACAATCCATGTAGAGAACAAAAGAAGTGATCAATTGTCTGATCTGCAGGTTTATCAGGCACAGAGGATGTGTAGTCCAATCGTGTTTCAGACCCAGAGTCTGTTGTAAGGTGTAAAAACAAACTGTGAGACAGCACACTATTGACAACGTTTATGTTGGAGGATGTTAAATGAGGAGATCCAATTGCATTTTATACGAGTCATTTGGCTCCATTTGAGCTTCTCTTAGTCTGAAGATATCAGACTTTTAGTGTCAATACTTAAGTAATTAAAAAGATGAAGCAAATTGTATAGAAGATATTACTATAGCTCAAGCCTTTCCTCTCCTCCTCAGTTATTTTATAACTTTGGGAGTATATAATGAGTGTCTTAATCCACCAAATGAGGCGACTGGGACATCATTTCATGTGAATTTATGAAACAAGGAGACATTTCTACAGCCAACCATCATCCCTGTGTACATTATGTGTGTTGATGGTGGCAGTACAGAATCCCTCCGGCATTCAGGGCACATCAGCCCTGTCTTATTTCCAGTGAATGTTCATTAAAAAAATGTATCATGACCTGAAACACACAGCATAATTTATTCTTATACATGCATGAATCACCTCTGTTCAGTTTCTCCTCCATCATTTTTTTTTTTTACCTCACCTGTTGTTTTTTTTTCTTTCCTTTCACCTTCCTTTTTTCTTTTTCATCTTTTCTTTGTCTCTCTTTTAAAGCTAAGCCCCCCACCGACACCTTTAAGTACTCCAGCTTAGATTGCTGCAGCAGGCAAATCCGTCTCCTCCGTCCTCTCTCTTTCTTTCCTCTTTCCTCTCATTTTTCATGGACTTAAGAAATAAGAAAACACTCTTTCTTTTAATGTCACAGTTGGGACTGCCATTTTTTCTCTCTTTGTTTCTTTGCTGAGTTTTGTATTGCAAGTTGCTTACAAATGTTTTTCCCCCTCGTCTTCATCTTTCTTCTCTTTGTTTTGTATCCTGCTGCCTGCAGCTTTGACCAACGGACCAAAAAGAAAATCTAAAGAGTTGTAATTAAAGGGACGGATTTTTGCAGAGACATGGGTGTCAGTAAAGCAGTAAAGGAACATTTGAAAGCTTAGGTAAGAGCTTTAATCTTCCCCAAACTGTTTTTTTGAGGATCATGCATGCAGGTGCGCTGCTCGTCGACAGGCAAGGCAGGCAAATGCTTGGGGCCCCAAACCCGTAGGGGGCCCCTGAGGGCTCACAAACTTTAAACCAAAGCAGTGGCCCAAAATGTGCAAACACCCTAAGGGGACACCATCTCGTTGCTCTGCTAAGCGTTGCATGCATTATTGCTGGGAAAACCAGAATTTGTCAGTGAAAGTCAGTAAAGAAAAATTAAGAGCAATTATCCGTCTATAGGAGAGAGAAAAGAAAGAGGAAGAGGAGGAAGCGTGGGCACACTGGCGGACATAATGGTGATGAATGCTGGTCCGAGGGCCTACCAATTAAACTTTGCCTAGGGCCCCAACAGATTCGAGAGTCGCCCCTGCATGCATGACCCAGAGAACACAACACCTTTGCTGTGTTTGACAAAAAGCACTTAGACGTGCAAACAGCATTCAGAGAATAGCGAGAAAACGCCATACAGCTCCATACAGGCATGTTCCTTTTGTTGGGTTATTAAAGTTACAGTTCTACAATCAGGTACATTTGAAGATAAATATTTCACTTAACCCTTTGACTTGCATTGTAACCACGCGGTTGACCTTTTTTCCGCCGCCATATGGCTGTATTTAAAACTCTGAAAACCTATCTTTGGCTGTTTATCCTCATTCACCTCATTGAATAGTGTATGTAACCCTGAATATGTCCAATGCTGCTGTGCATAATTATCATTGTCTTAAAACTGTGGAAAATACCGGTAGTGACTCGGCGCTGAACAGCTCCTCAGAAATCTCACAGAACAAGAGCAAACATCCGGGTAAAAAAAAAAAATCTTTTCACATATCATTTATAGACCCTCAAACAATCATATCTTAGTTGAAGGAAATAAATTTGACAATAAAATATATATCTACGATTCCTCAGAAAACATGGTCAACCGCTCGGTTGAGTTGCCAGTCTACGCAAACGGCCTGGCTGAAGTCGCTAATTTCTTATGTTGTTCACCTTTTCTAACCATTGCTACTCATTCAATTTGTTAAATAAATTATAGTTATTTTAACAAGTTCTACTCTCTGTGATGTTTATATATGAAAAAACTAAACATTTTGTTGCAGAAATGAAAGAAATCCATTCATGCCCAAAGTAACCCTAAACAACCAGCTGGTTGACTTGCATATCTGCTTCCTGATTGGGTAATCTGAAAAATATAACCTGAAATGTTGCTTAATGAAGAGGCAGGAACACAAGTTTACCAACAAATAATTTTTTGCAAATGGATTTCTTAGTGTGGAAGTCAAATTAAAAAAAAGAAAAGTGAGCCATATAAACGTTACTTTTTGCAAATCAACAACATGAAGAATAACCACCTATTGGATATTTGATTGCATTTTTCTGTTTGATCTAAAATGATCGAAAACAAAAAACATTAACGAGAGCATTACTTAGATCAGTGGTTTCCAAAGTGGGGGTCATGAGACAGTGAGAGTAGGGTCGTGAGATGCCTCTTAATGACACAAATAAAAATGTAAAATGATGTATTATATCATATTTGACCTAATATTAAGAAATTACATACAAAAAAGTTCTTCAATTTTGTGAAAGAAAAAAATAAAATAATTAAGTTTATTTATAAAGCACCTTTACAAAACAAGGTTAACAAAGTGATTTACAAGATAAAACAACCAAATCATGAAATCACCATCAATAAAACATAGAATAGAAAAAACAGTCAAACATAAAACAGAGTAATAAAACATAATAATAAAGAAAATAAAAACAGACAGATAGGGAGGATAACATCGAGGATCACAGGAAGACTGGAGTTTAAAATTATGTTTTAAGATAAGAGGAAGAAGTCTAAAAAAGAAAACATGTGAGAATGTGTTTAACTATTTAAAGTCATTATTTAGTGATTATTGCTTCATGAATAACTTCATCTTCAAGCTTAGGGATATCAGGCCGTTACAAATATGAAAATAAATATTATAATCAGCAAATAAGAAAAGTGACATTCAGTGTATTGAAATTTACATTGCAAAAAAAAATAGATTGCTGAACGTAACTAATGTAAGAGATGGAAATAAAACAGATATAGCAGAATATAAAATGTAATATATTAGATAATCATTGAGATAAATGTCAGTTCATTATTTAACAGAAAAGCCCAAAAATGAACCTTCAAAATAATAATATTTAAAAGTTTAAGGAAATCTTTTGACCTGAATTACAACTCGCTTACTCGAGCTGATGCAATCAAAAAAAAATAAAAAAAATAATTGTCAAGATGTAAATCTGAGGACTGTGATTGGCTTCAGGTTCAAAGATTCAACATCCAATAGCAGGAGGGAGGAGGAGGAGGAGGAGGAGGAGGAAGATTGGAGGCCACAGGGGAACATATCAAAACATTTTAACTGTGACACATAAACCTTCGTAGGAGCTGTCCATAAAAGCTGTGATTATATGTTTTAATCAACGTGTTTAACCTCGAGGCAAACATCACATTTAGTTTAAAGGACAGCTTTTTTGCTCCTTCTTTTTTTTCTGAAGCAGGAATATAGAGATTTGATGAGATCTTGACCCTTTCAGAGGCTAAACCATTAATTACATTCAGGGCACCACTGAATGCTCCTCGTTCTCGGGTTTTCAACCACTGTAATTGCCTGTAATCGCAGTTTGAGCTTACCAAGGTTACACGATTACACCGCTTACATGCTCTGACCCACGCACAGGTTATTATAGTGACCGTGTGAAAAAAGGGAATTCTCTTGAAGCAGGGGGAACGTCTCTGCTCCGGGTCTCTCTGCTCCAAATCATGCCTCAGTCTCACTCTTGAAAATACACACACACACATACACATATAAAGGAGGAGGTAGTAATTGTGCCTGGAGTTGTCGTGGTTACTGCGGTTTCCATGTCTTAAAAGCAGAAAGAAATGGGAGGAGGAGGAGGAGGAGCGCAGTCCCAGGAGGTTGACATGCATTTGACGACACTTAGACTCTCTGACCTGGCAGAGTGGCTGCAGCACAGGCGGCTGGATGTGTTCGAGTGTGTGAGGGTGTGTTCTTGTGTGTGTGTGTGTGTGTGTGTGTGTGTGACAGAGGGGAGGAAAATCCGAATCAGATGCAAACATAAGAAAAGAGAGAGAGAGAGAGAGGGATGGATGAAGAAGAAGAGGTGGAGGGGTGAGGTAAAGAAAAGAGGGAGAGACAAAGAAGTCTCACATGGTTTGCTGTCGGACGATCACTCACGCTGCACTTGGTCGCGCACACACACACACACACACACACACACACACACACACACACACACACACACACACACACACATACACACTTAGAGTGAGGGGCAATTGCTGCAGACACTTGTCTTTTTCCCTCTCATCCTCTTCCTCTCCAGAGGGATGAAGAGACGGAGAGGGGTAGAGAGGAATGATGAGAGGAAGAGAGGAAAGTTAAAAGCACTTCAGTCATCTTTCCTCTCTCTCCCCCCTCCCCCTCCCCCTCCCCTTTCCTCCCCCTCTACCTCCCCTCTCCCTCCCTCGGTGTGACCTTCTGCTGTGAGGAGTGTGTTCACACGGGGGGAAAAGGACACGCTGAAAACAAGCAAATACATCAACATCTAAAAAAAACCCCACAACAACCTGCGAGGTGCTGTGAGGGAGCAGACAACAAACAATTCTCCGATATGAAAGAGAGCAGGAAAAAAAAAACATCATCGCATGCAAATTGAGACTCAAATTGACTTCAGCGTTACTCTTCTTTTTGTGCAAAGTCATGCTGACTTCAAGTTTTGGACGAGCAGAGGGTGTGCTCTGCAGAAATAAGGTGAAGAGTTCAAGTTTCACTTACATTTTCTGTTTTTTGTTTTTTTTTTGTGGAAAATTATACCCAACATCAACCCCCTGATATAGTGCTTGTATTTAAATCAGCTGAAATACAAGTCTTTAGTTTGTGACCCGTTACCACTTCCTTTTTCTGTGTCATAACCTTTGATCCACCAGAAGGCCCTTACTATATTTCAATCAGGAGAGACTTAATTGAGAATGAACAATTATTTATTTAACAATAAATGTGCAATAATTGAATGTGCAAAGTCTTTGGAGGATTAGATTCCATCGTGACGACTTCATGTACTCGGAAGGGTAATGAGGCCGACAGCAGGATAGGATACCCCCCCCTATGGAGTCTAGACACTGGTGGTGGTGAAGAGCATGTAGGCTATGATGAGCCTGGATCTGGACTCTGCTGAGCTGGAGTGGAGGTGACTCGGGCGGTGGTGGGTTGCAGCGGTTGCCCTGAAATGATGGAATGACTGTGGAAGAGAGAGAACTGTTTTAGCATTTTGCCGCAGCAGGATGATTGGTTGAGAGAGGTTTTGCTCGAATCTGGTTGAAGTGAGAGGATGAATGAATTTGTGAAAGAATATAACCAGTCTTACTCTGAGCTCCATTTAAAAATAAAAGCAGGGTTGAATTCAAACAGCGAGTAAAAATCTCAGTTTAAGACAGTAAAAAAACAAAATAAAAGCCTAACTATTTTTACTTTTAAATACAAAAGAATGGAATTTAAAACATGCGATTCAAAATTATTATCTATTGAAATGTAGCGATTAATCAGGATTTAAAATGTTAACTGTTTGACAGCCACACAGGAAGGATTGGTTTTGGTGTTTCTGAAGCAAAAACAATAGAAGAGGTAATAAAGTAGAAAGAAAGTGAACCGCAATCAAGTGTCAGGGGACTTCAATTCAATTAAGTAAACAGTTAGTGAGTCACTAACACATGACTTTTTTTCCTGTTACACATTTTTTGTGACCCGCTTTAGTGTCCCGACCCTCCAGGTGAGAACCTCGGGGCCAAACTGCAAAAATACTCGATTACGATTCGGTATCAAACGATGCTCACAACTAAAAACTTAGATAAAAAACCACAGATAAGTGGTTGGAAAATTGTTTAATAAATACTTATAAATATGTGCACCGTGATTAGTTTTAATTTTCAGTTTGTGTGATATTATGAGACTTCATAAAATCACTATGAGGCCAAAACCTCAATGTCGACTTCAGCAGAGTGTTTGAGGTTTGTTTATGAGTGGTTCAGGTATTACTTATGTTAAAAATAATTCTAGTTGGTATTGAAAAGATCTAGGATTTAATCTTACACTTTGAATATCTGTCATGATTTGAATGCATTTGGTATCAGTGTAATTAGTTTTGAGATATTCATTTAAGTAAGAGCTTTTTAATGATTGACTTTTCAACATGAACCACTACACATCAACAGTTAATCGTATTGAATCACATTTTAACGTCATTTGTGATCACTGATGATTTGAATAATTCAATTATTTGCATTTTAAAGCAGTTTTTGTCATGCTATTATTTTATTTATTTTACATTCGAAGATAATTTACATCCTGTTTAGATTTATTTAAACTGCTTTAATTCTGAAATAAAATAAAGAAGTTCCTGTAGATTGAAAGTTATGACATGAACTTCATCATGGTAAAGGGAGCTTGCTGAGGATTGAGAAGTTCTTCAGTTATGTTTGGTTGTCTTTGATTGTGTTTGGCAGCTTCCTTCGTCTTTAAAGGAGATGTGTAATCTCAACGGGACTTCCTGCTAGAATAAAGCTAAAATCAAAAAAACATAAAATCAGATAAATGAAGTAAAAAAGTGAAATGTTTGACATCACAATGTGGATATCACTTTTGACTCGTCCACTGATCGGGTCTTGAAGTTTTTTAAAAGTGAAATGAGCCGTTAAAAGGCGCAGTGGTGAGAGCAGGAAGATGCAAGCTACGGTGAGTCCAAAGGGACAAAATGCAAGGCGCTTAAAAAATAATGCATTGATAGGTCTTCATTTATATGGGAGGTACAGTTTCTTTTTTTCACCATCAAATTTTAAAACCCAAACATGAAAAACAAATAGGCTATGTAATTAGTTATCATTAATACAATTACACAAAGTGATACAAATCAGAATCAGAAGCACACAGTCGTAACAGTAGCTCTGAAGGTAAGATTATTTCTTAGCACATTTCAGCAACAAGGCGATTCAAAGTGCTTCACACACGACACCAAAAGCATCAAGACGAAAGGAAACAGAACAACATAGAAGAAGAAAATACAGAAGTGTACATAGAATAAGCAATACGTGTCCAAAGCGCATCCAAAGAAATAATTAGCTGTGTACAAGCTCGGGGAATTGAACATGTGAAGAAATATTTGCAAATGTGCATGTGCAGTAACACTGGAAATACTGCTTAGAGAAAGACAACAAAGCATTAAGAGACAGACGTCAGGCGCAGAAAAGACCACCGAAATCAATAAAGCAGAGGATTTCTAAAAAGTTTAGATGACTCAAAGGAACAATTAAATACAGCAATGTCAGAAAAAGCCTTAAAACACAGAAGTGAGCTGAATGAAAAAAGTTACAAATGATCAAACACACTCATGTTAAATAGTTATAGAGGTTAGGAGGAGTAAAATCAGAATCTTAAAGGGTCAATCAAGTGGATTGACTTAAAGGAGATATATTTTCTTCTATGAGTCGTGTGCAGAAGAGGAAATAGTCAGACTGAACACTGAACAGTACCTGGTGTGAAGAAGGTGTTCTTTAATGCAGAACTGAAATCTGAAGTCTTTCTATTTAGAATCATTTTATTATTTTAGCTTTATAAATATAAAGATGCATACCGTAAAACTCGAAATAAAAGCCCATCCCAGCTCGAGGCCCAGTCCCTTCCACTATCCTGCTGCACGTTCTGACAGATAAAGGCTCTGTTAGAGGCTGCAATGCTTTTAGTGTAGAAATAGTTTGTGGAGAAAAAGCAGCAGGACATAAAAACAAACATTAACTACAACATGTGTCTGAGAAAGACAGAATAATGTTTGCGTGTGTGCATGATGCAGGTTTACAAGCTGCTTTACAGCGAGAGATCAAATGAGAGGTTCATTTATGTTGAGTTTTTACACAGTTAAATATTCCTTTTGGTGTAAACGTATAATTTGTAGTTTTGTTTAAAAATAATTAAAATCCCGTCAGATGTTGACGCATGTCCCAAACAAAGGGACATTTCATAGACTGAAGTCAAAAGAAAAAAAAAAAAGCTTTTTTATTGTATTGTATTTTATTTCTAAGCTTCAGTAAAATAACTGATTTTGTTATAATACTGAAAACTCTTTAAGATAATGTCAAATAAAATGATTTTTAAAATAATTTAAAACATTTAAAATAATAAAATTTCATCTAATCCTACTTTGAAAAAAACCCACACATCAACTATGTCTCATCCTCTGTTGTTTTATTTACCAACTTACGGGGGCCTGCAGCACACACACACACACACACACACACACACACACACACACACACACACACACACACACATTTACTGTTCTATTGGCAGCTTGAATCCATTACTATTAATATCAGTCTGTTCAACATAATATTGTAAACTCCTTTGTGTATATCGGCTCTTTTCTGACTCTTTTAGTCCTCCATCAATCACAGCGCGTCTCCTTTGCTTTCTTCCTGCAGCATCTGTAATCCTGAACTGTGTGTGTGTGTGTGTAATGGGTCCGTCTGATGTCTGGCGTCAGTGTTGACCATATCTTTCCCCTGTGACATTGCATCACTTTTCACATGATGTATATTTACACACTCAGGGGTATCGGGTAAAGTCCGATCATGTCATATTAAAGACTTGGAAATAGGAGAAATATCTTTTTTACTCAGATGCTTATTAAAAAAAAAAGGACGTCTCAGGAACTTTTTTTAAAGCACATCTCAAGTTGCCAGGATCTTATCCAACATTATGTTCAGGTTCTCTGTGCATATCTAACGAGAAAGGACCTCAGAGCGAGTGAAGAAAGTGCACCTAGAAGACCCTCTCCACCTAATGCACGTGTCCTCTCTCTCTCTCTCTCTCTCTCTCTCTCGCTCTCTCTCTCTCTCTTCATCTCCGGAGAGCGTTTAAGGCCTCCTCTCTGGATTTGAAGCAGACATATTGTCTTCTACAGGAGCAGACTGAGCACTAATTGGCTAGAGAGAAGTTTGGAGACAGTGTGGAGAAGGAGAGCGGGAGAGAGAGAGAGAGAGAAAGAGAGAGAGAGAGAGAAAGAGAGAGAGAGGGTGGAGGACGAGAGAAAGAGAGAGAGAGGGAGTGGGAGAGAGAGAGATGTTGTAAAGTGGGAGAAAATGAAAGAGAGTGAGTCGGGGAGTGTTTGGAAGACTAAAAGTACTTTAAACCCATAATGGACCTATTTCCAGACAGGCGCCATTTTAAACCTCTACACACACACACACACACACACACACACACACACACACACACACACACACACACACACACATACACACGCTGACACTTTAAATAGATTTAGAGCTCTAAAAGGTAAAAGGTTTTTAGCGTTTAGATAACACGATGCCCCTCCAAAAGAAGGAGAAGGGAACAGAATCATTAAACTTTCTCGCTCTATAGAAATTCAATTAATTTGAAAAATTCTTGATGTTTGTAAATTGTTTCATTGAAGGTCGTCATGTTTTTTCAAACTGCGATACTCTTTGATACCACATGTTTTAAAATGATTCAATCTCTGTGATGTAAATGATCCTTAGTATAGAAGAATACTCATAAGAACTACAGATCTTCAGACTTCTTTAGAACCAAAAGCTGCTGCAAGAGGGTTTTGAGTTGTATTATTATTTACTTAATTATATATTATTTACAGTGAATTTACCTGCAATTTCTGAATATAAAACAAGAAATACTTCACTATTGACTGATTAAGGTCCCGTGTCCACCTCATGTTTTTTTTTTCTAAGCACCAGCGTCTTTTTTCAATTGTTTTCAATGAGTAGAGTGTTTTCAGCAGAAAGTGGCAGCCTGGAAAAAAAGTGCTTATTTTACTTATTTTTGTGTGCGGCCGCTCCGAGTGCTCAAGTTGAAATCTTTTCAGAAAGGCGCTGGTGACGTCACTGGCGCTATTTTCCAAATGTTTGATATTCCCTGTATTTATGCCACCTGCTGATCGTGTCTTGTACCCACATCCTCTTTGCTCCGTGTCTCAAATAAAAAACATGCAGTAAAAAGTAACGGAGCAGTGTCGATCATACAGCGTCCGTTGTCAACAGACTGTTGCCATAGAGACAGGACGGGCATGCAGCGCTTTTCTTCTCAGCGCACAAACGCTTCATGCTAACACTCCCGGAAGTGAACAAATCCACAGGATTCAAGTAAACAAAAATAAGTTGATAATCTACTTGTTCTAAAATGAAGCCTCACTTTCATGGTAGTGTCTGTCGTTCCTGCACTATAGTGAGTTAAAAAAATAATGATTTTAACTTCGGCTGAAGTCCCTGTAATATAATTAGATGTTTATCATTCAGAATTAATTAAATGGTTTAATATACAATGACAAAGCGTTATGATTAAGAATCCTCCTGAATAATTCACCTTTTTTTTACCTTGGTCTCCTGCACTACAGTTTGTCTGCAAACACAATAATAAGAATCGTAAAACATTTTTTTTCCCTCTGGATATTTGTTGTGTCTCCTGCAGAGATGACGGAGTGATGAGTCTTCTGAGCATGCTCAGTAGATCTGATGCTGGTCTGGAGGATAGAAGGTCTCTTTGGGATCTTTCATCAGATTTTCCAATCGAGCGGCCTCAGTCTCAGACACTGCTGCTCGTCTCCTTCAGCCTGTTTGTTTGTTTTTCTCTGCTTGTTGTAAATACGTCCTGATGACTGACTTCAAGGAAGAAAAAAATTATAACGACAACAGATTCAGTGACCGTCTGAAATCTAGAGATAAAGAAGAGAGATGAATAAGAAATATGAATCAAACATTATGATGCGCTGGTGGCCAAGTGGTTAGGGAGTGTGCTCCATGAACAGAGGCCATAGACCTCCAAGATGATCTGGGTTTGAATCTGGCATGTAATTTCCCACTCTCTCTCTCTCTCTCTCGCTCTCCCTGATTTATGACTATACCCACTGTCCTGTCTCTACATGAAGGCATAAAAAGATGATGGTGCAGATATGAATTGTGTTTTCATCATGTAGCAGTTTTTAAAGTACTGTGCTTCCATTTTTAAAAAGAGTGAAACATCAATTTAAAAAAAAAAAACAACATGGATGAAAACTAAAAATTGCTGTTAAAGGATGCAGAGAAAATCATACAGCTGGACAGAAAAGATGTAAATATGAAACACTTACTGCAGAAAGTCAAATTTTAAGATGTGTATCTGTCTAATTTCTAGTCTTAAAATATCTCCTCAACACGCCTCATTCCTTCATTCATATTTGATTTATTTGTTCATTTCAGTGTCTGATTCCAACACAATAACACACAACATTCAAATATATTTTCTCATAATACTGATACACCATGAGCAAACAGGAGCAGGAAGAAAAATAAATTGTAACACCACAAAAAATGGCTGAATTTGTTGTAATACGTTAAAAGAAAATACGCCAATGCAGAAAAAAAAATGAACCTCTGAGTTTTCAGATATGAGATATCTAAATTAGTAAGATGCCTGTTAGATACATCCCTCTCACCAGGAGTGTTTTTAAAACTATTTTAATGTTTCACATCTCATGTGTAACAAGATTTGTTCAGAGAGGAGGCCTTAAACGCTCTCCGGAGATCAGAGAGAGAGAGCGAGAGAGAGCGAGCGAGAGAGAGAGCGAATACCTCTCCTGCAGCATACAGCTCTTTAAAGTGAGTGATCATGTGAAACTTATGTTAGCAGCACAGCACTCATTTCAACCACAAACATGCATCTTACTACAACAAATAGCAATACTGTCAACATCAGAATACGAACATGAGCAATTAACCCAACACAAAGATGCTCAGAGGCACAATGATAAGGAAGATCTGTGTACAAGAGCCTTTTATATATACGCACACAAACATTTATTATATATTTTGGAGCATCAGGCCACATGTCTAGAGGGGTGGCATGGGCCCCCCTTGAAATCTGATTGGCCACCCAAAAGTCCAAATCTATGATTGGCTATTTACATTATCAGAGGCGGGATTTAAACTAAAATCAACTATTTTTCATTTTTTAACAGTCTGCTGGTCGTTCTTTTTATGTGAAAATGAAGTAACTTTTTTTGTTAGTTTCAGTTATAAATAAAAACTTTGCACACTTTGCTCTTTCCATAAAAAATTCCAAGCAAATACTCCTGCACAATAACTTGCAATTGACTTGATTGCCCACAAATGTGTTTTTGGACACGTGCATTAGGTGGAGAGGGTCTTCTAGGTGCACTTTCTTCACTTGCTCTGAGGTCCTTTCTCGTTAGATATGCACAGAGAACCTGAACATAATATTGGATAAGATCCTGGCAACTTGAGATGTGCTTTAAATAAAGTTTCTGAGATGTCCATTTTTTTTTATAATCATCAGACAGTAACAAATACCCTGTAATCTTTACCTGTATTACCCTCTGAAGGATGAATGAAACAAGCTTTAATCTACACTGAAAACAAGTGCAACTAAAACAAAGCATTTAATGGTTTGAAAAGTAAGTCTATAACATCGTTGATCTTTTGGAAAGACGATATCTGAGTACTGAAGTTTTCTCTCTCAGAAGGTGAAAACAAAGGTTCTGACCCGTATCATGCAGGACTTGTTCCCTCTAACTGTGCCTATAAATGAACTGGAGAAAGAGGCGTTCAATGACATTACATCCTCTTGGAGTAAGCTGCAAAATATTTTGAATATTTTGAATCCTGTCGGGTAAGAGCGGAAAAATTGTTTAGAAGGACCTTAAACTTTCCTGTATAATAACTATGAGAGAATTAAATCCGGTCGATTTTAATTTAAAAAGAGTGAAGCGGCCTTGGTCAAAACGCCTCCGTCTACATTTTTACTGAAATCCTGAAATCATATCTGTACTCGTTCTGACTTCTGTCCTTGTTTTTGTATTTAAGATTAACTAGATATTTTGTCGACTTTATATTGTTTGTCGCTGCTCTTTTGACAGGTCACTGTAATCTCTTTAAGGCTTTTATCTGATTAATAACAGTATTGTTTTATCAGTTTGTTTCAAGAGACACATCTGATTCACTCCCGCAGGTGGGAAAAATACCCTTCAACCATGTTTCTCTAACACTAACATGTGTCTAGTCCGTCAACAAACCCCCCAATGATGAGTCCATCCTCTCTGTCTTTTGCCTGCTCCACTTTTCAGAAAATGTGTGCTCAAACAGGCCGTTTGGAGATTTTCCCTTCATGATATCACAAAGGGCAGTAACCCCTCCCCCAGGTGGGTGACACTCCCACAGCTAGGTGTTTGGTCTGCCCTCTGAGTCTGCCTTCTCACCATAAACAATAGGGCATGAAGCGAGAAAGCCCGAGCCACCCAAGCCCTTCCAGAGATGGGGCATGGTCAGACAGCTCATTTACATTTAAAGGTACAGACACAGAAACAGCCTGTTCTGAGCAGGGCTGAAATAGAGGGGTTTATAGGCATGATCAAATACAGGATCAGAGTAGATTTATAACTTCACTGACATGTTTTGTGGAGCTGGGTGAAAAGCAGTCTAATATGTGACCTTTAAGATGCATACAGTCTGAGTCATTAAAACATGCTGCTTGGCCCCTCGGTGTAGAGCAGTTTGCTGTTATGGATCCTCTAATTTCATATGCAGTGATTATTACAGCGGGGAATGGTGGGAATTCTTTTGATTGGAGCCTGCAGAGTAAATGAATCGTCCTGCAACCACACGGCGGTCTCTGGGCGAGAATGAATTAGACTGATTGAACACCTCAATAAGTGGGAGCACCACTACACACACACACACACACACACACACACACACACACGCATGGAAACACTCTCAGTGTCACTCAAACACTTGCACACAAGAACAGCCTCCATCATACACACAAACTCGATCAATTTACACATCAGGCAGCGTATTGATCAGGCTATTTGCTGCTCAGGTCCCCTGCCATGGCCTTTCAATTAAGACGGCAGAGACAGAGAGAGAGACCGAGACAGAGAGAGACTGAGAGAGAGAGCTGAAATATAGATGAGACGCATATGATGAATCAAAATAATCCAACTGTTTACTTTAATAATCTGCTCTCCGTCTGTTCTGCAGGTTTTATTAAAAGTTAATATCATACTTTTCATCTCTATTTCTTCTGCAATTGAAGCTAAAAAGATGGCTACCCTTTATTTTAAACTTCTCAAATGTGTTGACAGTTTTGCCGAGATTGCAACGATAACAATTTATGTATTTTCTAGTAATAGATTTACGTTGATAATTTGATTATTTTGAGCTCGTGTCACTGCATTTGTACGTTTTTTATGATGTAATAATATATTTATATGAAGAGAGGAACAATGTGTGATCAGCTTTAAACAATGTTGTCTGCAGTTTTGTCATCCTTTTTTGGTTGAAAAGAAATAATCCGGCAGACGACTCTCGCTAAGTATCAACAATTTATTAGAAAAAATCACAACGTTTCGCTCCATCTGAACCTTTGTCAAGGATGTTTTTAATACCTTCAGCAGAGGAGTCAGCCAGGATATCATTTTATCCATATGTGACCGGCCATTTAATGTTAAGAAAAAGTATATAAATATTCCCTCTAAAAGAACTCACACCTCTCCTGCAGCATACAGCTCTTTAAAGTGAGTGATCATGTGAAACTTATGTTAGCAGCACAGCACTCATTTCAACCACAAACATGCATCTTACTACAACAAATAGCAATACTGTCAACATCAGAATACGAACATGAGCAATTAACCCAACACAAAGATGCTCAGAGGCACAATGATAAGGAAGATCTGTGTACAAGAGCCTTTTATATATACGCACACAAACATTTATTATATATTTTGGAGCAACAGGCCACATGTCTAGAGGGGTGGCATGGGCCCCCCTTGAAATCTGATTGGCCACCCAAAAGTCCAAATCTATGATTGGCTATTTACATTATCAGAGGCGGGATTTAAACTAAAATCAACTATTTTTCATTTTTTAACAGTCTGCTGGTCGTTCTTTTTATGTGAAAATGAAGTAACTTTTTTTGTTAGTTTCAGTTGTAAATAAATACTTTGCACACTTTGCTCTTTCCATAAAAAATTCAAAGCAAATACTACTGCACACTGTCTAACTTGCAATGGACTTGGCCCACAAATGTATTTTTGCCTACAAGTTAGACAGCCTACAAGTGTATTCATGCAATTTTCTTAGAACTTTAAATCAAATCTTTGTTTTTGACCCCTAAATAATCAAGCTAAGAAGTAAATATATTTATTACCAGGTTATGTTTCAAATAATTATCACAGTGGGGATAGAAGGGGTGAAACAAAATAATTAATTTGTGTGCGTGCTCCTACAAACTTTATGCCACTCCTCCATAAGTCAGTGCCTCAGGTGGGCCACCCCAGCCAGGAAAGTCTGGACCCGCCCCTGCACTGTTTTCAGCTGTCAGACCAAAAGACTCCAAAAGTCAGACGTCTTTAACAAATAAATGAATGAAAAGGACTCGGGCCTCGGTTTGACAGAAGTATAGCAGGGAATAACCTTTAGCCTTGAGAGTATTAGCTGTTTGAACCCGGTCACTGATTCACACGCAGACACACACATTCACACACAGTTACCTTATTTGGTATCACATTATGTGGCTCTGAATAAGTGCTTCACACACACGCACACCAGCACTTTCTCTCCTGCAACATTAATGCAACAGAATTGACCCCCGCTTGAACTCTGTGTGTGTGTGTGTGTGTGTGTGTGTGTGTGTGTGTGTGTGTGTGTGTGTGTGTGTGAGAATGTGTTAGTGTGCGTGTCCGTGTGTGTATGTGTGTATGCATGTGCCTGTGCGTGTCAGGGGTTGTACAAAGTGTCCTCCATAGCCAAGTCATGTCTCTTAAACCTCCCCAGAAATATGAAGGAAGACGGAACGACTCACATCAATTATTGAACCACGGGGGGGGGGGACATGTTTACAGAAAGATATAAAAAAAGAAGACAGAGAGGATAGAGTGACATAAAGAAAGGACAAAAGTGTGAGGTGCACAGCGAATGAAAGCAAGGTGCGACTCTTTATGTCATGGTGTGTGTGTGTGTGTGTGTGTGTGTGTGTGTGTGTGTGTGTGAGGGGAAAAATTAGTGTTTAAATATTAATGTGTGTATGACATGTTTCAGCTTGACCTCCTCGCTCGTGCACACTCAGGTCACAGCAGACTGTTAAGAGCTGCAGGCGAACAAGGAAGTGACATTTTTGGACTCAGATAAATTATTTTTTTATTCATCGCAAACTGGTTATGATGCAGGATCCCAACAAACACATACAGAGTGAAGACAAATGTGCTCTCAGAGAGAGCGAGAGAGAGAGAGAGAGAGGGAAAAGTCTCGATTAAATCACGAGGTGGGGGTGCAACACAGAGGTGCGTCACATCTCCTCGTCAATTTTTAAACAACAGTTATTGCTTGCAACATTTTAAAATAAAGTAAGACCTTAATATGTGGCTCGAAGTGCATCTGAATATAATTATGTTTCCATTATTTCCTGCTGTGATTTATTGGAAGAATAAAATTTAAAAAAAGGTAAAAGTCAGAACAGCCAGAAGGAAAGAAAGCTTTTACATAAATTGTATTTTGTTTGGATTTGCAGCCAGTGTGACCATCTGTTCCCCGCACCTCTCAAATCACCTCTCAAGTTAATTTTTGTTTTGCGGAACAGATTGTCACATGTTCCTCTCCAATCACAGTGAGAGCAACAACATGACCAGGTTCATAATGTGTTTAGCTGTGCAGCGCTCCCAAATGCAAAAAAAAAAAAAGAAAAACAACAACACCACTGTCAGTGTGTCTGCACACTGCAAAAAGTAAGCTAGTGGAGTATTTCCTATCTGTCCGCAGAGAAACAAACATCTGACACCCAATCAGAAAATCACCCAGAAGCTACTAAAGAATAAGTGTGTCTCAGGAGTTTTGACCATCTGCTGCCTGTCGATCACTGACACACCGAGGCCTGAACACTTTATATTTTCCGTGCAGAAACAACAACCGGTATGACTGTTGGAATTGTTGTAGGATATACAGTGGAACTGATTCACTAAGTATTTTGTCCACCTTGTAATCCAATGAAGGAAATTACTATTATTATTATTTTTTACTTTTAATGATGAAGATAATCCTGTAACCAGCATGTTCTCACACCTATACGTTGTCAAATATGGCAGCTCGGTCGGCAACCCTACGCTTCACAATATGACTTTGTAAGTACTTGAGTATTTTGATGTGGCATTAAAGTCCGATTGAAGGCGAGCCCCATAGCCAGAGTGACTCCAGAATGGACCCAGAATGCACTGGGCTTGTCAAATTCAAAGGCTTCTCCCACCTTGTTCCTTATTGGATAGACCAGCCCTCAAACCGGACCTCCCCCTCTCCCCTCACTGCCCCCTGTTGATTCACCCTCAGCTCTAGCGCCCCTTGCTCCTCTGCACGCCGCCATTCCTCCGCTCCGTACACTGGCTCGTATAAATATCACTGAATGTCTGACTCCGACATTACAGTATTAAAATCATCAAATCACATTGCTTCCTTTTTTTTTAACAGTCAAACAGTCACTAAACCCAATGGAAAACTTAAAGTAAAAGGTGTTTTCTTTAGCATGCTTGTCTGACACCTCCCTGCAGAACTGTTTACATGTAAAATAACTGTATAGATAATAATGAATCTTCATGCCAACGGTCATGTTTGCTTCTGAAGGCCATATAGAGACATCAGTATAAATTTCAGTCAGTTTCAAAATCTGTGACACCTCCTAACAGGAACTGTTATCGTGCTGTGAGGGGGCATCAGGGGCTAGCTCTGCAGCTGTTTGGCTCATATAAGTGTGACAATATAAACTGACAAAGACTGGAAACATGAGAGTTATTGTGAAGAGAATTATTTTTGACTAAGGTGGTAAAAATATATTTGTTGCTGAGGATTTCCCTGTCTGAGGGTGATTAAAGACTGTTTCTCCCACGCACCTGCACCCTTATGGATATCTTTATATTCCTCCATGCATATGAAATAAATGAGCAGACATGTATGTGTGTGTGTGTGTGTATCGGCTGTTTGCATACTATGTATTTGCACCTGCTGTACGTCTGCATTTGCACTGTTGAGTGCAGCAGTGAGAGAGTGATGGTGAAGTGATCACGGTGATGAATGCACACGTTTCCAACCAGATGTCTATGGAATAAATCAAGCATGCTATTACTCTGCTCTTGATGAATGACACACCAGACTCAGAAATGCAGATCTGAGCAAAGTGGCCTCGCACCGATCATCAGAAACAATGAGTCAGACTGAGAATAAAGGGACATGCATACTTGTTTTTTATTTTATCACTGTTCATGAGCCAGGTGTGGTTTTTAAATCACTTGAAGAAGAATTTATAATGCTTGTGTCAAGTACAACTAGTATGTTATTTTGATACAAATATTGGCGTACCTACAACAGATTTTAATTTCAATTATGTCCACTAACAGACGTCTTTGTGCAACAGATTAATGCTTCCTTTGGAGACTTAATCAAAGCAAGTGTGTGCAATATGAAAATGCATTTTTTGGCGCTCGGTCAATTTCTTTCGGCAAAGCCTCATGTCTCGTTTTTTGATGCACTTTATGTAGTTTTTCTTTTTAAAACTGCTCAGAAAGAAAAGCCAACATGGCATTAAAATAAAGTTTACAAGCACATAATGATTAAAAAAAAAGTCTATATCTCAGTTCTGATGAGGTGGTAGCATATGCTCTTTTTGTTGATGTAACAGACTTATAGATCGAGCATTATGTCTGAAAATCATCAAGAAGTCAAAGTGGATGTGTGCTTTAAAATAATATAATAATGAAACAGGGATACATCTATCGTTTTCTCCATCTGCACACAGTCTGTAGATTAATTTGACAGGACAAAACATACACACACACACACACACACACACACACACACACACCTGCCTATGTCAGACCAACTCACTAAATGTACCAAGTGTGGATTCATCATGTATGATATGTTAAAAAAAAGAAAATTGGGATAGGGGGAGAAGGGAAAATATGCAGGAAGGATTTCTCCTTTGTATTCCTCGCGTTCCTGTCGTCCACACTTCCTTACCGCTGAGGTGGCGGTCGGAGCAGGCCGTCCATGAATGAGGACGGCGGCTGTGGTTAAGGGACGACAATGTTCGCGTGGTGGTGGCTGGGTGTCAGGGATGTTGGGTGGGAGTAGTGCCAGATCACCTCAACATCTTACAAGCAGAAAGTTCAGAAGATTTCCAAAAATGTTTCGAGCACAGAGGAATATTTTGTTTTTGAACATTCAGTGAAGTTCTGGTATCAGTTTGTTGTAAGTGTTCAAATTCTGGCATCCAGGGGAGATTCACTTACTGTATGAAGGCAGAGCTAGCACACAAAAATGTAGACTGTAACGTTGGAACTTGTAATAACTCGAAATCGAGCGGGAGAACTGAAACTGCGATGGCGCTCAGTGCTTTTGTAGAAGGATGGGATTACGCATAAGGAACCCAAGTGCGTTATTGAGACACCTATTTGGCCCCGCCCATAAAAAACCTGAAACTCAAACTCAGGAAAAATCTTTTACTGGTCTACATCTGTTATTCGGTCTAACATAATTCTCAGTCATTTCACATGTCACAGCTACTGTTTTCCAACATATGAGGCATGTTTAGGGACAAATTACCGATTTGACTTTACAGGGACTTTGAAGGAGCTTGTCCTCTTTTTATTGTTGTTAATTGACGACACAATTTTCATACTTTCATCATATTGTTTAGTTGAGTATATCAGATCTTACAGTCAAAGAGAAGACAGTCCACAGGCTTTTACAGTTTCCAGGCGATAAGTTAGATTTCATCCTTCTCTGTTTAGTATATCTTGTCGAGGCCGGCGGTGGGCAGATTTTACACGATACTCACCTCCTGTTGAGCAGCCCACCACCGTGAAGATGAAGCAATAACTCCAACACTGTTTGGATTTTTCCTGATACGTTTGAGCAGTGTGATGAAATCCTCCCCTCCTGTCAGATTCAATCACTCTCTGCAGGTCGTATGAGGCTCTATACCAGCTCCCATTTTAAGTATGCTTTTTGTGCTCTGTGCCCACAGTGCCAGACATGATACGTCACCCATTCAGAACTCATCATGGCTGCTGTCAGCTGGTAAAAAAAAAAAATGTTCTGGAGATGTGAGAGTATTTTTTTTTCCTGCTTCTGTCATGTACAGTAGAGGATTTATGCCACACTGTTGCATCATTTATGCAAAACTGAAAATCTCCTCTCCTCACTGTGAGGGATGGAGCTCGCTGACTTTCACTTACAACTCATCACGATTTCAATTTAAACCGACCAAAGACGGGTTCCATCTGTGGTGGAGTTGAAACTCCATAAACGTGGCACAGAGTCGGGTTGCAGGGGATCCAGTTGTGTCACTGAGTTGCAGTGGTTCATTTGCTTCTCTGCTCATTCGCTTTCTGGTGTCTTTAAAATGATAGCTGGGACTTCTTATTTAATCTGTTTGTACGATCATTAGCCCTTATCAGACTGCCAATTTGAGTCATAATATTAACGCCCTTCTGACAATTCACCGTCAATCTGAATGTCACAGAGGTATAAAAGGGGTACAAATTGATCCCCCTTCTGTACCGTCTTTGGACGTACAATAGTAACAGAGTGACGAGTGACGCAACGCTGTGTGTCTATGTGGAGCTCCTGCTGTGCCGTGCTGTGAATTCACAGACTGGGACACCAATACTACGCGGTCAAGGAGACAATATGATTGTACCAAGACGTGACGGCGGCTGAGCTTAGTTAGGGAAAAAATCATTCTGAAAAGTGCTAATCATACAACAGAGAGGTGTTCTTTTCAGAAAGTTCAACTTACCCGGGTTTTCTTTTGAGTAAGCTGTCTCGAGAACACCTGAAGCTCGGGTTAGAGATACCTGGTATCAAGACGGTGGTGAGGATATTGAGTACGGGGTTATTTGATTGTAATTTGTAGCTTCTTCTGCACAGAAAAAGAGCAGAGCAGTGGCTGTTTACTTCAGTCAGACAGATATGAGAAGCAATGATGAACATGAGGAGGAAGTTTGAAGGGGGGGGGGGGGGGTCAGATTATATTCATCACTACCTTGTAATCGTATGTTCATTCTGTAGCTTTGTTAACGTAATGATGCGGTTCCAAACGTGTTGATACACACATGACATCATCGTTTCAGTCTTTTTTTTTCTTTCACATTATTAAGTCTGAGAGCAGATGTGGCCACTCAGTCGATGCTTTCTGCCACTCAGTGAGTGTAACTAAAATGACTTCTGCTTACTGCTTACCGTACCTCTATACCTGTTAGAAAGAACACAGAGCGACACATACACACTCCTCTCTGAGCCTCTCACTCTGACACACACACACACACACACACACACACACAGTGCTCATAAAATCCCATATTGCCCGATGTTTACCAGTCATGTTGGACAGATGGATCTCCCTGAGTCACTTGCACGTTTAAAGCAGTCTGTGTGTGTGTGGAGTGGGCGGGTGAGGGAATGGTGGTGTTGGTGGAGGGGGGGGGAGTCTTTTCTGCCTCCACATATGTCAGGATTCATCTGCCTGACGTTCAGTTTCTCTAGTCTACAGTTTAATTCTCATATGCTCATGAGACCTGATCAACCTCGAATGATTTACATGCAGCCCGATCTGTTTGAGGAAAATATAAATGAATCATTTAAATGGTTTGATGAAATATAAATCTTTATTACTACTGAATGTTTTATTTTCCTGGAAAATATCTTTTAATGCAGTGATAAAAAAAAATATTGTGGGAAAATCAGAGAGAAGTTTCTAATGTGGATGAAAAGTAAAATGAGTTTATAATATCTCCATGTGATGAAATCAGTGTTTATTAGAAGAAGGATCAACTCTGAAAAGAAAAAGACGCTCATGATCGCTTCCATCATTATATTTATAATATAACTACTACATCTCTGAGGGAGAGCGTGTGTACACTTTGGTAACTCACCGGATTATAATTATTATTTTATTTTTTTACAGTACAGTATAATTTTTTTTCTTATCTTCCTGAGGGTCTTAGAATAAAGTCATCCGAGGCATATTACGATGTTTGTTTTGTTTGTATATGCATTTCATTTTATTTGTTCTGCTCATGGTGATGTTCACAGTTTTTCATAGAACAATAGAAAATGTTTTGATCACATTCTGTGTCCTGAAACGAGCAGGGAGAAGAAAAATCGGATTTCTTTCTCGCCCCCTATTCAAAACACGTGAACTAAAGATTGTCTGTCAAATTACGGTTACTTAGCAACCAATAATACACTAACATAGAAACAAAAGAAAGATAAATACATCAAAATATATCATTGTTTAAATAGTGATAGCTGAGTAAATGAGGAGGATCCAACAGTGATCGGGTGTAAAAAAAAAAAAATAGCCCATTGAGAGATATCGTGTCTTTTGGTTGCTACACTTGATTCTACTAAAATGTAAACAATCTATTGTTATTCATATGAAGACAATGTTCTCATCCTTACTGCATTAGAGAGGGAGTTTAAGCCCTGCTAGTACACACCAGCCGTGTCTGCTGAACACATCAGGACAGTATATAGAGTTGAGGAGAGAGAGAGAGAGAGAGAGAGGAAGGACGTGCAGAAAGGTAGCCACAACACAGGCCGCCTGCTTAGAGGGACTATTCCCTCCATACATGGGGCATGCAAACGAACCACTAGGCCACTGGCGCCAAACATATCAGTTTTATGACAAATTATCTGCGAGTACAGTGATGGTAGCATTCCTGTGGCCTGAATATTCTTCATCATAACTTTGTAAATAGATCTCCATGTGAGCAGGTGTAGCAGGTGTGTGTTTGACTCTTACATGAGATCAGCTGACCAACTTGCTCCGCCTCCAGGTCCACATAAATGTTAAAAAAATATTCTATCTAAAAATAATCCATCTGCATTTACAACCCATCAGCGTCAAGGAGCAGACACATACACTCTCTCACACACACACACACACACACACACACACTCTCACACACACACACACACACACACACACGCACACACACACACACACACACACACACTCTCACACACACCAACATACGGACCAGTGATACACGATCTGTCTAATGTTCTTAATGTGAATTTTGGATATTAGATGACGGAAAATGCCACACAAAACACACACATACACACAGTTATAAACCCAGTCCCCCTCGTAGCAACATCTGTGTGTGTGTGTGTGTGTGGCTGTAAGTGTGTGTGTGTGTGTGTGAGAGAGCTTTTGACGTTGATGGTTTACAAATGCAGACGAATGATCGGCGAATGACAATTCCCGTAATCGTTAGCCCTCACCCCCCCCCCCCCCCCCCCACACTCCAGACACACACACACACACACACACACACACACACACACACACCCTCTGGCAATACATCAGTGAGAGAGTCAGTCTCTGTGTGTGTATGTGTGCGTGCTTGTGTGTGTGTGTGAGTGTGTGTGAGAGCTATCCATCAAGGGAGAGTGGAAAGAGGGGGAGTCCCGAGTGTCACATTTGTCTGGGAGGGGAGAGAGAGGGAGATAAAGATTCTCTCTCTCCTCTCACAGCAGATTTTGCCGCTTTGTGTGCGTCTGCTGTGTGTGTGTGTGTGTGTGTGTGTGTGTGTGTGTGTGTGTGTGTGTGTGTGTATATGTGTTTTGTGTTGTCGTATCTCTGTTGGCATCATGCTTCGGCCTCCGCTGCCATTTATTGTTGAGACAAGCTGAACACAATCAGGCCAGAGCTGGACCGAAAACACTAAACGCCCACATTGTGTTTAAAGAAAAACGGGAGGGTTTGTGATTGTATTTCACGTTCCTTTTGTTCTTTTTAAACATTATTATAACAAGTGAGGAGAAAAGTATTGAAATGGTTCACACAAGGAGCTGTATGGTTGTGTAAAAAAAACTTAAAACCTCTTCATTGTCCTTTCTTAGAAATAAAAACCCTGTTATATAACTGTTCATTCAGACGACAGTTCTTGGAACGGACAATCTACTTTTCAGTTCTTGGAATTTTTTTGCTCCTGGTTTTACCTTTTAGACTGGTGCAGGTAGCCTGTGGTTAATGTGCGGAGGCCGTACGTGGTCCGAGGCTGGGGTTCGGGTCCGGCCTGATGCTCCTGTCCCACATGTCGTTCCCTGATCTCTTTCTCCCTGATTTCTGACTCTGTCCTGACTGTTCCATCTCTAAATAGAGGCTTAAAAGTCAAAAAACAAACCTTTAAAGAAACATCCGTTGAGTCTATTTAGAAACCTTCTTTCAAGGATTTTCTTTTTAGAATTCCTATTTTTATGAAATTCAGACTTGACTTGTCCTTATCAAAATTCAAAGGAGTAAAACCAAAAGACCTAAAAATAGGACGGGGGAATGCTATCAAGGGCAGCACACACAGGGTCCTGATTCACAGAGAATGGATTGAGGCAGAAGGAAGATTGCTCCAAAATGTGTGCATCCTTTGCTCCCCTGCTAAGTGATGCACAATATCTCAGCTTGCTTCCTCTTTGCCTATCATTTCATTCACGTCACAAGCTACAGAGTGCATACTCGGCTGTCCTCTGGGTTCCCCTCACACAACAGGAGATCGGATCACAAATATTCAACATGTTCTTTATTTACAATTTGAAATCGACACCTTCCTCGTACCACATGACAATCTGATGAGATCATCCTTAGGCGCTACTAAAATAAAATATACTTTGCTTCAGAAAGTCTGATTGCTGGCTTTTGGGGGGAATGGGCCCTGTACTTGGCCCGGTGATCTTGTAGTGTGTACTCTGCTTTAAACAGAAAGCACAGGATCATGTCCAGTAGGGTAAATGTTTTTTGGACTCCAAGTGCTGCACAAGTTTGAGTTCATGACGGGGGGGGGGGGAGAGCTTCACACCCCACAGCTAAAGGCTATCCTTGCGCCTAACGCTAAGGCCAGTGAGCCCATAACTTAATGCCTCTCCTTACATGTTGCATAAACGTGAGTGTGTATCCTGTCTTACCTGAATGTGTGTGCAACTGTCCTATCTGTTTGAGGGGTGCGTGTAGGTGACTCGCCCCCAAAGATCCTCGTACGTGCCGCGACCAGCTCACTCGGACAGCCCGATCCACGGAGCCACTTGGGTTACGATCTCCTCCGCCAGCCCTCTCTTTCATATCAGATTAGTTCATGTGTAAAAAACACCCGTGAAGTGTTGAAACAAAAACAAACGCTACTTCAGATTCAGTCTCTCAAGTGCCACCACACCCCGCTCAGGTGTGTCATCAGTACTGACCCTGCTTCTCCTCCTACTAACCACGCCTACCGCTAAAGACACTGAAAGGAGAAACAAGGCGCACCATTTTGCACTGCCTGCAAAAGCATGGACAATTTAGTGAGAGGACTTCCATGTTAGGTGTAAAAGGCTGACAATGAATCTTTAAAAGACATCCCAACTACTAAAAGAAAGACTATACAACATGACGAGTCATATCCCCCTTCTGCTTCACCTGTACAGCAGTGGAGTCAGAAAAAAGTTTGGGAGCCGCTGCATTAAACACATTTAACATTTAACAAACAAGACGATCTTCAAAACTTTACAAAAGATGCAAAAATTACATTTTATGACAACTGACTGAGCGCCATATCTCGCCTTAACACGCATAATGGTACCTTCCATTTACCTAGGAACTCGGAGCTGGGAATGACATGACGCCCGAGTTAACCCCGTTCCAGTTGTGAGTTGGCAAAAAGTTGTAAAAGCAACATGGACGCTTCCAAGAGTCCCTTTTTGTGTTAGCTAATACCTGGCGATAACAACACACTACGTGATAGTTTGCACATGAAAATAAAATGACAACATGTCCAGAGATAGAACTTGCTTGACACTTTTGGTGTGATTGATTTAATTACACAAAAAGACTAAAACTCCTAAGAAATGCAACAGTTACAGCTTAAACTTTACTGTTGATGCACGTGGCAGCCATGTTGGATTTAAGCTCAGGCATTCCGACTTCAAGGGGGCATTACTGATGACGTGTCAGACCAGCAACTGGAAATGTCCAACTTCTGAGATCAAATGGAATGCACCATAAGGTCATGAAGGTGGGGGCCATCAATTTAAAGGTGTATGCATATCTTACAGAGTGTATAAATAAGTGTTTTGTTGTGTAAATGTTGTGTCTCTTTCTCCTTCCCGTCTTTATGTTGGTATTTTTCCTCATCCCCTTTATCTTCCACCCCACACCCACACACGCTAACACACACACATGCGCAGACCCAGAGGAAGCAATAACAATCAAATTCCACCCTCCCCAGTTCTCCCCAACCTCCCCTCCCTCCCCCTCCTCCACCACCACCACCTTTTACCCATCCCTCCTCTCATCTCTGTCCATCTAATTTTATGAGTGTCTGGGGAGTTTGTCTGCGTGTGTGTGTGTGTGTTTTTTGTGTGTATGTCAGGATGTGGTGTGTATGTCTGTGTGAGGGCACAGGGTGTCTGTGTGTGTGTGTGTGTGTGTGTGTGTGTGTGTGTGTGTGTGTGTGTGTGTGTGCGTGTGCGTGTGTGTGTGTAACTCTAGCGGAAAATGGCTGCCTGTCACATTAGTGGCTGGATGGGCTAAAAAATCACTTGAGTAATCACATTTGGACGCCAGGCCCGGTCATGTTAACCTCTTTATTTAGAGGTATGGATGGATTTTTAGGACGGCTGCAGAGATGGAGGGATGGAAAGAGGAAGACTGGCAGAGACCAGCTGCTCTTTATATTTCATGTATAAATCTTTAAAGGGATAATCACAAATGATTGTTTGTTTAGGTTGAACTGTATCTAAAAGAAATAACTGTGCTGTGTTTTTGACCTTGGTTTGTGTCGGTTTATTACGGGACCTGCTTAGTTGGTAGTTCTAGTTTCTTTAGTGAACAAATCCCATAAAAAGATCAAAGTATCACCTGATCCTTCAAAGAAGTTTCATCTGATTCATCTGCTTCTTTTGTGCCAAAGAGACTCATTGTTTCCTGCAAACTTTCAAAAACACAATAACAAACCGCGGGCTTTTGCACTGGAGAGCATGTTTCTTTTCCAGAAACACGATGGTAGGATCGTCGTTTTATTGTTTTTTATCTGCAAAAACTGCAGCACTCCTCCACAATGTCTAAATTGGCAACGTTTTGAGCTCCTATCCAACTTTGAGCTCCTAACCCGGTTGCACCAACTGGTCCTGACTAAGACTGGTTTTAACTCCAACTCGACCACTGAGCCAGTTGGTCATTTATCAACCGGAAGGTCGGGAGTTCGATCCCCAGCTCCTGCACCCACATGTCTGATGTGACCTCGGACAAGACACTTAACCCCACGTTGCTCTCGCTGCTTCGTCGGCTCAGTATGAATGTGTATGAGTGGGATTAGTTACCTCTGGTGGTCACTTTAAATATCAACCTCTGCCCCTCAGGTTGTGAATGTGTAGGTGTGACCTGCGGTGTAAAAGCGCTTTGAGTAGTCAGAAGACGAGAAAAGCGCTATACTCAAGCTCAAGTCCATTTACCATTTACTTGTTTTGACGAAATGTGTCTACAATATTTTGATCGAAACTAAGCTCCAATCAAACAGCGATGTCCAGTATTGATAATGAAGCAGGTGATGTATTTGCATTGTAAAAAAAAGTAGCTTGCCACAAGTCAAATAATATATAAATATATTGCACAGGCAGAAATATTAATATCGCACAGGTCAGATATACTGTATGTATTCTGCAGGGGGAAAATGTGCTTTGTAGTGCTAAAAAATAAATATATATTGTATATACATACAGTATGTATTGCTCAGGTAGAAATGATTTCTTAGTGCTTCCCAGCATTAAAGAAACTCTTCATAGTTGGCAGGAGTGACTTCACCGTCTTTCTTGAAGGCTGGTTTAGGGGCTTGTAGGTTTTTCCTTTCTTACATTTCTTCCAGAGCTGCTTAGCAATGAAGATCTGCATATGTGGCTTATATGTAATATTTTATAAAGGAGCTTCTTGAAAAAACATTTAATCCATGTAGTGCTCGCTATCGCCCCTGACGACCTGATTTGGTGCATCAAAACAATACGCTTAAAGACACCAAGAGGGGTATATACAGCATTTTATTTTGAAGTGTCAGTGCCTTAACCAAGCTGATTGTGTAAGATCAAGCTTCTACAAATAAAGAAATGAACATCTTGTTATTAATACTTACCTAATCAGACATTAATGCTGTCATTATTTAATAAGCTTAAGCTAGGTTTTCCATTAAGCACAGAGTGTAATGCGTGTCGTTCTTGTCTGTGACTGTCCAGTCCGGTAAGTCCTTCTTCAGCCTTCAGTGTCTGACAGAGCTGAATATGTAACCAGACAAGAAACCACGATCGCAGGGGACGCAGCTGCTTCCCTGTCCCTGTCACTCTATCTGTCACACACACACACATACACACACAAACCCCCCCTCTCTCTGTGATACACACACACAGACACACACACACACACACACACACACACACACACACACACAGACACACACACACACACACACACACACACACACACACACACACACACACACACACACACACACACACACACACACACACACACAGAGAGACATGCTGTCACTGTCTCCCAGGTCAGGACGGTCACAGTGGAGCAGAGGTTGAGTGGCGACTGTCGTTTCTTCTTAAGCCACCACTTCTTATTGTCGTTGCTTTTTCTAACCCGGTCACTCCCTTTCTTTCCTTCTTTTTTTAACTGTAGTAATAATTATAAGTTGGATGAGTATGGATATATGTTTTATGGACCTGTTGACAACGTTCCAACGTACGACCTCAAGGGTCGTTCTCTTTTCTAGTCTGCCTTTAAAAATCTGTAACAGCAATAAGCATCAATTTTTATGCAGCGAAATGCAAAAGCATCCGTCCTTTTTAGAAACCTGTTGTTTGATTGTTAAAGAAGTCTTGAGTTTGTTACGCTGAAAAATGAAGCTACAACATGCAGACTGATGTAGTTAAATAGTTAAAACAAGGCTTGTTTCCATATCCTGTTTGAATCAATCTGAGTAAAATAAATAACAATCCCCACATACTCCGTGTGCACCGCGGTCCGTCAGCACCACGGTTGGACAGCACACGCCCTGCCGCACTGGAAGCGTTTAAACCTGGACCGCCCCCTTTGAGGACTACAGCCTCTGTACAGAGGGCACACAGACTAACCACTAGGCCACCAGGTTAAATGTATTATTACTAAGCAACAACCTGCACTGCCAGCGGATGGAGTTTTTCGATTGATTCATGAAAAATATTAATTCTATAGTCATGTTTTTTGTTGTCTATGAAGGTTCACAGTCATCCAGGTCTTTTTTTTTTGTATTCGCTGTTGTTCTGGCGATCTCTATTAAATCATTTATTCTCACACAGGCAGAATGTAGTTTTGACCTCTTTGGCCCCATTCGTAGCCCAGGGCTAACAGCAGCCCAGGGCTAACAGCAGCCCAGGATTCTTGCCTCAGTTTACAGCGAGGTTTCACCTCATCTGAAAGGAGTTGACATTGATCTCAGCTCAGGGCCATGTCTTGTTCTGCTCTGAGGACTTAATACAGCACACCACTGGAAGTCCAGCAGCAAAGATTTGTCCAACTTTCTGGAGTACATAAAGAGGTCAAAATAAGCTTCAGACTGCTTTTACCCTGTGGTTTGAATACAGAGAGGAATAGGCCGAAGTCCTCGTGGGATTTCACTCGAGCACAGTGGCACACTGCCTTGTTGCTAGGAGAATTCTGATTAATGCTGCAATCTGCAATTTGGGGCTTGATTTGTGCTGGTGTGCACCCTCTCACAGCTGTGTAGTGCCATGTAATGAATAGAATTTGTGTTTACCAGAAGTTGAACTTGTCAGCATGCGAGTGTGGTCAAGGTATTTGTCCTTGGCACTTCCCTGCATGTTTCCTGTTTCTTTAAAAGGTGCGACACGACGAAAACATGGCCTGAAGGAAAGGAGTTGAAAATAGACATATAAGAGCATGCTTTACATTTCCAGTATACAGTACATTTTAACTAACGGTACAATGAACAAAAGACTCAGATTAATATGTTGAGCAGAATTACAGTTAAAGTGAGGGATAAACAACTCAGACCTTAAACTAAAAGGACATTGTTTATGACTTATTATTTATGGACTATATTAGACACTGAGAATACTTCACTGGATTCTTTAAGATTTTATTTAACAGGACGAGGGATAGATGCTCAAGAACAAACCAAAGCCAAAACGACACAAACATGTCGTGTTGATATTCTCCAAATATGTCACGGTGCTAAATTCAAGTTTACAGCAGCCTCTATTTTTAAAGATGGTTAGCCCATTACACATTGAGAAAAAATGAAAAAGGCATCTTTTGTCTTGTTAGGCCACACTCCTAACTGAATATAGGTTTGATTTTATCTTGGGCCAGTCCCACAGAAAGACCCAGGGAATGCGACCTCCCAGGATAGGATTCAAATCCACATATGCACATGGAACAGCTTTTTCTACTTAGCCTCTTTTGGATTCCAAAGCTGCGAGCACATCTTTAAACTTCTTTCACCGCTGTTTGTCTTCGGCCAGCTGTCTTCTGCTACTCCACTCCTGCTGTCAACGTCTTCTCTGGCCAATTAATTTCCATTAACGCAAAGAGTCATGAAGTACTGACATGGGTAAAGAGAAAATTGAGCACCAGATTTTTTGCACTAAAATATGGATATTCTGTGACAGAGTATTGATTATTTGATCATTGCAGTTCAACCATTCAACAACAAAAAACGTCAAATGAGCTTTAAAGTAAAATGTTTTGCTAACCAATCTCCCATTAAGAACAGATTGTGTTGTAGTCAAGATCACACTTACTGGGACCAGAATGCTCCGAGACCAGAGTGTGCCAAGACCAAGACAAGACCGAGACAAATAGGGATCGAGATCGAGTTGAGACCAACACCAAAGCAGGGCGAGACCGAGACAAGACAAAGACCATTACTATCACCAGGCCTTAATTTCCTTCTGATCACAGTAATGATGTGGAAGAATAGCCTTGAAGAGGTGGTCTTGACCGGTCTTGATTTAGTCCATCGAGTTTGAGACCAAGAGCAATTTCGAGTACTACAACACAAGAAAGAGAAGTAATTTACATAATCAGCTACACCATTTAAAGGTCAAGTTCAAGTTCATTGTTAAAACCAAATGAAAGTTTTGAATATTTTAAAGAGGACATAATATCTCCATTTTCTACCTTTTCAAACGGTCCCCAGAAGTGAAACATCTGTGCTGTGCCTTGGTCAAAATATAACATGAATCAAGCACCAGAGGAGGTTGTATAAACCAGCTCTCTAAGAACGCTTCGTTTTGGTGTGTGTGTCTCTTTAAATGCAATGAGCTCACCCCCCCCCCCCCCCCCCTCCCCCTGAGTTTTCCCCGTAGACATCACTCCTCTGTAGCGAGAATAAAAATGGCGGACCTGCGCAAAAGTTTTGTTCTAGGGTGGGGATGGAGTCCATGGGTGGTGATACCAGGGGAGGGGAGGGGATTTTTTTTTTACCAGAATCACACTGTGACATCACAAGGAGAGCTAATTCAGAGCACTTTTCTCTGTGTTGTAAGACTTATGCAGACCACAAACAAAAGACTGGATGGGTTTATTTCATTTCATTTTGTGGGTCGGTAGACACTCAGGTTACCTGAATATATGTTCAAAAACACTGTCAAAGTGGATTTTTCATAATATGTCCCCTTTAATATATAGAGCAAATGATTGTGAACACTTCCCGACCTTTGCATGTCCGGACAGTTCAACCTTTTCAGTTCTTTTCTCATTGATAACTCTCAGAGGATCCACGGTCTGGGTAAAATGGGCATTTATGTGATTGTTGAGAGCATTATGGATAAAAATGACTGAGATTTAATTCTCCCATAAACTTTTAACAGTGTTACGTTAAATTACACACAAGCATAGCAAGACTGCAGTCAATGATCCCTTGTAGAAAAGCTGGAGCGTTAACAGACAAACGAGGAGCTGATTCTGTTTCTGTGCCGAGAAGAGCCATGATCATCGTGTTAACTATTCCCTGCTCAGCCACTCTGGCCCCATCTTCAACTTGGAATAGTTATCTGTATGAGAGCTGACGTTAGAATTACAGAGCTCTGATGACATAAACTGGATGACATCTGCCCTGCTGAAGTGCGCTTGATGAGGCACTGAAGCCCATTCCACGCCGAGGTGCCACTCTGTAGGCTGACTCCTGACCCTCTTGAGGTGGAGGGAAAAAAATAAATGAAAGAAAGTTGACGTGTTAAGCAGCATATATGCTGTTCAGATTATGTTTAGAGTTAAAGCTGCTGAAGGTCATTATATTAACAACAAAGAGTCAGCAGTTAAACTATAAATCCAACAATGATGGGCATAGAAAGTGTCTAAATGGACCTCCGGGTGAATAAAACATTCAAGGTCTCACTTCAATTCAGTTCTAAGGTTAAAAATAGTCATTGTATTAAAGTCATTATGTATACACACTTGTTTTTATTTTAGCTTTGACTTAAACCTTCAGAAAGACACAGCTCTGAAGGCATTAAACTCCACATGACACATTTACTGACTTTTTTTCAAAGATACACAAAAACGCCAGAACAAAATATGTTTTGAGTCACATCTGCCGACAAATCTGTCAAATAAAATCCAGCAAATATCACTCATTATGTTACTGGTAGCTTACAAAGATTCTGCAGAGACAGTTTGCATCCCTGTAGGACATGGGCGGTTCTAGGCAGGGGCCAACAGGGGCCAGTGCCCCATGTGACACTGAGCTGGGGCCCCCCTGTGGCCACCCTTCAAAAGAAAACGCCCCCTTAATAACACATACGCAGTATTTGACTTAACAACCGGACACACAATCTAGTATTAAATACTGTTACTGAAACAATTATGAATCATGGTATTTTATGTTGTGGTATTTAATGATAAGCGCTATTAATTGGCATAATATATATATATTTTTTAAAACGATCATCTTTGTCTATTTTTCACCTGGGTTTAAAATTCCCCTCTGACAAAACAACTGGCCTTAGTTTGGCCCCCTCGGTAAAAGTGGTCTAGAACTACCACTGCTGTAGGATACTTTATGGTATGGTACAGTATGTTATGATACAATATGATGCAGGATATGATAGAGTATGGTGCTAGGATACATTATGATACGCTAAAATGCTCACAATATGATACAATACCCTTTGATACGGTACGGTACAGTACGTCACAATATAATATGATTATATGCAATGCGATATTTTATGATACAGTACGATGCAACGGTGTGGTAAGATACAATATCATAAATACCATACAATAAGATAAAATATGATACAATGAAATAGGACTCAATGGTGCCGTTCTGGAAGGAAAAATCCCATTTATTTTTTCCATAGCAGATTTGATTATTAGCCATACTGTCCTACCCATCCAAGGTAGACTGACTACGAGCTACCCAAGTGTAAAACGGTTGTATATGCTCCTGTAGGAGACACAAGTTCGTATGATATCAACCTTGTTTTCAGAAAAAAAATATTTATTCAAGATATTGGGGCAAAGAACTACACTACCCACAATCATAGAGTGTCACAGCAACGTGTCTGATGGCATTGTTTCCTGCCCCTCGGAGCCATTTGCAAACAGATAGTTTTTTTCTAGCAGGCTAGCTTGTAAGTTAGCTAACAGGAAACCTTGTCATGCTGCAGTGTAGTTTATATATTCACACAACACAAACTACAAGAGATCACAACACTTAACGACAAAAGTTACATTTAAGAATAAAAGATCTCATTCCCAATGGATTGTGGGATGGGTAGTTCCTTAACTCTGGGCAGTGGCGGTTCTAGACCACTTTTACTGAGGGGGCCAAACTGGGGCCAGTTGTTTTGTCGGAGGGGAAAATTAAACCCAGGTGAAAAAAAGACAAAGATGATCACTTTAAAAAATATATATTATGCCAAATAATAGCGCACATCATTAAATACCATGATTTATATGTGTTTCAGTAACAGTATTTAATACTAGATTGTGAGTCCGGTTGTTGAGTCAAATACGAGGGGGGTTCTTCCTTTTGAAGGGTGGCCACAGGGGGGACCAAGCTCAGTGTTACAGGGGCACTGGCCCCTGTTGGCCCCTGCCTAGAACCACCCATGACTCCGGGTGAACATTATGAACACAGTCTTGTACCTTTGCCTTTTCTTCCGTTTTTTAATGCCGTTTTGGCGCAGAATTAAATGTAAGAGAGCCACCGAAAAAGTTGGCGGTAACATTTGAGCTCTATAGGACACAATACGACATGTTACCCTATGATACAGTACAATATATGATAGCCCAGGTCGGGTACAGAACAGTACGATAAGATACAGTACGATACAATACGATGCAAATTAATGCTTTAAAAATGTATTGGTCTGGAACATTTGACAGCAAGTGTTTCTAATTTCTTTCCACACAGGTATTAAATTATTGAAAGTTTTTTTCAAGGATGCATGAGGCCAAGGAGAGGTGAATAATAAGAAGCGATGAAGGTGGTAGTTTGTAATATCCTGCAGCCGTGGTCAATAGTCCCATGCCAAAAAACGTTTCTTTCACTGCTTGACGTTTAGGTTGGACATTTCAAACCATCGTGCCTCTTTTAATGCTGCAACTGTGACAACTTATAGTCTAGTTTGTCCCACTTCCACTACAGCCACAAGCTGCTGCGTTCAGGTACTGCACGCTCCATTAGCAGCTTTTGGCAATGACACCCTTTTGACCTCCATCAGTCCCAAACGCAGGTACACCTCTCTCTCTCTCTCTCTCTCTCTCTCTCTCTCTCTCTGTCTGTCTCTCTCTCTTTCTTCCACTCTTCTCTATCGCTCCTTCCCCTTCCTTGACTTCAGGGTTTCCAGCTGGAGGCACTTTGGAACAACTGTGCACTTTGATCGCCCTCTCTGTGAGAGAGAGAGACCTTAAAGTGTGAATTATGAATAAGTACCATGCTCAGTAGATTTTTATCTTCAGTGTGTTGTTCAGAAAAACGCCACAGAGATGCAGCGGGCATGTTTGAGTGTTGGCTGCGTGTTGGTGTATTAAACCTGTCACCCTTGCAAGCCTACACACTCTCAAGAATGATGCGTCATTGTTTCCTAGATCCACGTGAATGTCTGAATCACACTGAAATAATTACAGTTAAGCTACTTTGAAACCAAACATGTTTGTGCCAAGGTTCAGCCGTAATTAAATTTCTTTTGACAGCAAAGACAATGAGTTATTACTGAATTCTTCGGAGGATATGTAGTAATTACTGCCTCATAAGCTGCTCATCAAGAGGCCGCTCTCCTCTCCTTCGTCTCGGGGGTATCTTTTGTTTCGTACCCTCACTGCCAAGGGTAAATGATTCTCTCTGTCCCCATGATCTGATGTGTGGCAGCATCTCGTGGCACTGTCGTACAATCAGAACGGGACCCAGACATTTCTTCAGATGCTGTAACTCCTCACTCTTGTAAAAAAAATAAATGATTGTGTTTGTCTGAGTTCTGTGCTTGAACATAGAAACATGCTCAGTTCTGTGAGACATTGGTGACCTTTTTGTGACGACACTCTCAGTATATTTGAGCTATTTGAGCACGTCATTCCTTTTTCAGCAGTATGTCTTTCCTTTCCACTTTCAGGTCCTCCTCGGGTGAATCCGTTGAATCAGAGCCATCAGCGGCCGCAGCTATTTCTGGTAAGTGCCCTTTCTTCCTGAAAACTCAAAAAAAACTGAAAGTGTCCAGAGATACACTACCAGAGACAAATCAACCAAGTGAAAGTCGACCAAAGGGCAGGTTGGTTGACATTTGATATTCAGTTCTGCGCCTGTTTATTTTGTATTCCCCGCAGCGACAGAAACACAAATACCTCACTCACAGTTTCTCTCTCAGTCCCACTTTCACCTTCACCTGTTTCTGCTGAGCAGCTCATGTGTCTCTGGGTCAGCTCATGACAACTCAGTGCAGTTTGCATTAAAGTAAAAAGTTACCTTTTAACCTTCTGTAAAACATCATCTTTTATAGTTTGCCTTTTTAACAATGGCTGTTTTCTGATTTGTGACAGTCTGATGTTAAAAACTGTTTCCCTACATATAAACACAGGGTTCATATTTCAGTCCTGCTGAGGGACTGCAGGGTTGAAATAGCTTTTCTTGAATCTGTATTTGGTTTAATATTTTACACAGCACTGTCAAAACATTTTTCTTTTGCTGCTTTTTCATCCGAGAATCCGGCAATGAGCATGAATATCATGATGGAGGATGGTGGTTGTAGGCACGTCACAGTGGTCCAATGAAATTCAAGCGAGAAAAAGAGGACAAGCACACACTTTTAATGGATGCGACAAAGAGTCTTCCACAACTCTTTGTCACACCAAGGGGCTGGTAGGCAGCACGTGGTCGAACATGCACACGACCCCATGTGAAAAACATCTTTAAAAAACCTTTATCCGGGGTGCTGGTGGAGAAGTGGTTGGTGTGCGCACCCCATGTGTGGAGGCAGTGGTCCTCCAGGTAGGTGGCCCGGGTTGGGGTTCAACCTGTGGCTCCTTTCCCGCATGTCGTTCCCCACTCTCTATTCCCTGAATTCCGACTAAGTCCACTGTCCTATCTCTACAATAAAGATGTAAAAATGCCCAAAAAGACAACAAAAAAAAACTTTATTTAAAATTAGAATACAACCAATTATTAACAAACTATTACCAGACGAAGACGGTTCGGTCAAAACCAAGCGGCAACCTCCGGTGATAATCTGCAGTCCACCTGAGGCTGTCGCCAAAAGCTGAGAAATCCCCACAGGTCTTATTTTAAATTGGCAATTTTTACAGCAAATCTGATATAAATACTTAGTGTCTTTGCTGTTAAATATATGATCTTAAATATTCAGAACTGTTTGTTGGATTTATTGTGTCGAATGTAGAAACAGTGGTTGGGTTTGCTGAGTGACTGCCCCAAACTTTTGATCTTAAAATGAACCATCAGCAGGTATAGCATCAATTACATTTACAAACAGCTGCTTTTAATTCATTATACATGAATTCAATCATTTGTTAAATAAGTGAATTATCAGAATTATTGTTTCTCCTTCGAGGAGAAAATAGCACATCAAGCTGGATGTTATGTGAATATAATTTTTTAAAACTTTTGCACATTTCATACTCTCTTATTGTCTGATGTAAGGACTACAGACATATTTAAAAGTGAAGAAAAGTTTACCAGTTAGAAACATGTTGATGATTTATAGGTCAGCTATAACTATACATCCATAAAATAATATGAATTAATTTCTATATTTTACAGTCTAACTTTTTTCCACTGTAACTAAAAAATTTTGCCCATTCTCCTGACTAAAGGTGTGATGTATTTTGGAGACCCTAAAGTTTAGTTTCGGGGTCGTTTTAAATGTCCCTCATTACAATAAATGGGCAGTTACTTTGAAAGGTTGTTTTGCACTTTCTCTTCACAGTCTTGCCGGACTGGTTTCAGCAGTCTGCCCATTCGATAGAAGTAATAATGTTTTTCATAAGTCTGAGTCCCAGTGAACGTTCAAATTATTTCATTTGGGCTCCCAGACGTGAATAAAGTTGAAGAAAAACCTGTGAAGTAGAAAAGTTTCAGTAAAATAAGAAGAGAAGACCAATGTTTCCTCAGATATGGTCTGCTGGCTTCTCTACTCTCCTGTCTGCACACACACTGCTGCTCTGCAGCCTGTATCTGAGTGTGTTCTGTGTCATCAGTGTGTGTGTGTGTGCACTGTGGACGGAGAGCAGCAGGTCTTCGGGGGCAGCTCTGTACCCAAGGCTCATTTTAATATATGTAAAAGCTATGGCTCACTGGAGAGCCAGTACAATGGACTGATCGGCCTCAGGGATGTGTCAGAGAACAGTGTGAGGGTGTGTGTGTGTGAGACGAGAGAGACAGTGGCCGAGATTTGGACATGCGTCAATAGTCTTTGTGCACACTACAGTCTCAGCCCATGACACTTTGAACACACACACACACACACACACACACACACACACACACACACACACACAGGCAGTGGCAGGCCCTGAGGTCTGACACATTTGCATACGACTGTCTGCTGAGTCCTGCAGGTCCACTCCACTCTTAAAAACTCCATTGCAGTCTTTCTACAAACTCTGCTCGCTGACATGTGCTGCTGAATGGACATGTTGCTTCTTTAGTCTGTAGAAATTGGTGAATTGGCCTCAAGGCTCCAACCAAGCAGTGAGCAGAGCTTCAGTGAGAAATATTGAAGTCATATAAACGCCAAATCCAGGAGAGTTTTCTGGAGCTGTTATTCAGGGTGGAACGTTTAGATCCATGGAGTCTAGACGCTGGTGGTGATGGAGGAAAGCAGCAGGATGTGAAAAGGAGTAGACTTCTGCAGTCTAAACTCAAATACTATGTTTACATGCACAGTTAAGTGGAGCTACAGCTATAGCTCGATTAGTCCATTTAATTGGAACACTGTCCTTGTCCCAGTATACATGCACTGAGGGGGAATCCATTTATTCTTGAAATGTGTCAGATTCTGCTACAGTAGTTGGGGATGTGCCCCCTTTCTGCTAGTTACTATTGGACCTTCCTTCAGTTGACCTTGCTAACAACAGCAAAGTGGTGGGTGGCTGTATGTCAAACGATGAAAACATTGGCAACTGTACATTGGGTACGTACACTAGGCTTTACTTTTGGTTCAAATGTGATGCACGCTATCGCTCTAGCTTACTGTGATATCTTTACACTTAAAGAGGACATATTATCCTCCTTTTCTACCTTTTCAAACAGTCCCCTGTGGTCTAAATGAAACATCTGTGCTTTGGTCAAAATATAACATGAATCAAGCACCAGGAGGTTTGTGACCCTGTATAAACCAGCTCTCTCAGAACGCTCCGTTTTGGTGTGTGTGTCTCTTTAAATGCAATGAGCCCCACCTGAGATTTCCTGGTAAAATGGCGGACCTGTGCAAAAGTTTTGTTCTAGGCTGGGGGTGGAGTCCATGGGTGGAGACACCAGTGGAGGGGAGTTTTATTTTATTATTATTATTATTTTTTAACCAGAATCCCACTGTGACATCACAAGGAGAGTACATTTGAAACTGATCATTTTTCACTGTGTTGTAAGACTTATGCAGACCACAAACAAAGGACTGGATGGGTTTATTTCACATTTTGTGGGTCGGTAGACACTCAGGTTACCCAAATATATGTTCACAAACACTGTTAAAGTGGATTTTTCATAATAATATCCCCTTTAAGTAACCTGTAAGGTTTATTAATTTATGGATCTATTTATTAAGTATATTAACGTAGAACAGGATTATGCAAACAACAAACTGCAGCAATTTTAGCTGCTATCATCATTTCTCAATTTCTCATGAAATATTGGTTCTTCAAATTTTCAAGATTGTGTATGATTCCTCGCTCTGTGTATGATGTTGTAAATAAAGATACTCACATTTGAACAAAGAATATTGTGCAGAAGCGGCAGAGAAAGGGGAAAAAAAAGAGCCGAAAACTGAATTAAAGAGAAAGACATGGTTTGGTTTATTTGCCTTAAACATTGTGACAGAGGACATAATTAAGCTGTTACGGAACCTTTTTCTTCCCCCAGTTATTACTCAATCATGTAAGCCGCACACAAACAAGTGCTGGGTGTAAAATTATGACCTGTCAATAGAACAGTAACATTGTCAGCCGAGACATGAGAGATACTGACAGGGGAAGAAAAACGGGAGGGAAAAATCGACAGAAAATAGCAGCAAAAAGTAAGAGGCACTCAGAGCGCTGACAGCAACGCTTGGTTGCCTGAAATTATACAGAACACACGGAGGGATAAAAATGGATGCATGCAAGAGACCACAGTCACACATGTATGTTAGATGTCCCACAGTAAAGTATCACGTCTTGTTGAACATATACGTCATCATTCGAGACACGTCAGACACTGTAATCACGCACCCTCGCTCTCCACACGTTGTATAAGTCAATGCTTTTTCCTCCCACCTGGGAACTTTCCAAGAAGGCCCGTGTAATGCCACACTGGGGTCAGTCAGAGGTTAAAACACTCATAAATATTTCACCTGCCCAACAGGGGAAGAAAAAGATAAAGCACTATGCTCGCCTCGTGTGCTGCGTTCACAAGAAACAGAGGGGGAGGAAGAAGGAGACACTGCACGTCTACATCGGATGAACATTTTATTTTATTCGTTTATCCTTTATTATACCTGGAAATATTCTCGTTGAGATACAAGAACTCTTTTTCAAGACAACAGCACACAAGTTTCACACAAAGAGTAAAAGACAGATAAGCATACAGTGGTCAAATGATCCTTTAGCCTGGTTTTGAAATCTTCCAAGCCAAAGCTCTTTAAGGTGACTCTGCAAGTCAGACCAAGATGATGGAGCAAACACACTAAAAGCACCGTCACCAAAGACGGCGACTTTGTGGATTGACATCATACATGATGAGTCCATCCGATCGAAGACTACAGGTTCTGAAAGCTAGGAATAACAGAGAACATAAATAAGAAGGCAGTTCATGCAGTGTGGCCTTTTAAAGAAAAATGTACCAATTCTCCATCTTTTAGATGTACAAGGAAGACAAGCCAACTCTCTCAAAAGACACAATGATGTATATCACTGTAGTCGATCACTGATGGAAAAGTTGCTTGTATTAAGCGAGAAATTATTGTAATTTAGGGCTTAAATGAAGAAGTCCTTCTTACTGGAAACATCATTTTTATTGTAACAACATTTGATCAGGGATCATTAACACCCTCTTTACTGAACTAAAAATTTCTATTTTTTTTTACATTTTATGACTGAAATGATGAATGGTATAACTTTTTATAGAAGTCTGCCAGAATGTATGGCAGGAGCTGTAAATGTAATCTTCTGTTTCTGTGATAAAGTGGTCAAACAGACGAAGAGGAATCCAAAGTTCATGTCCAAATAAATGAAAAATAACCCAAAGTGATACATTTTGCAGTGATTTCATGCAGTAAATAATTTCATCTGTGATCTCAGGATGTTTTTCTTAGCATCAAGCAAATCCATTTTGCAGGTTTTCATGTTTTTATGCGCCTTCAAATTTATGCAAAGCTCTAACCAGCACAAAGCTGCACAAATTCCTACCTTTGTCTTGACTTCATACCAGTGTAGCATGCAAAGTTTAGTCTGAACACAGATAAAAAATGTTTAAAGATGTTGTCTTATTTGTGTTTCACGCAAGTTTTAATTTCATAATTACACAATGATGTCATATTTAAGGGAGTCATCTGCCTGTAGGAGGTGGGTTAGGGTTCAGATTAGAGCATGATTTGGGTTAGCGGCTGAGGGATGAACATAAAATGTGCAGCGCTCACAGAATATTCATGTGTGTGTGTGTGTGTGTGTGTGTGTGCGTGTGTGTGTGTGTGTGTTAGAGAGCGAGGGAGAGTGTGTGTGTGTGTGCATGAGTGTAAAGCACTTGCCCTCACAAGTGCTGGGGCAGCTCCAGTGAGTCACAGTGCCATGTATACTTCTCTCATTCAACATTTACAAGCCTTCTGCTCGCTCTCTCTCTCTCTCTCTCTCTCTCTCTCTCTCCCTCTCTCTCACTCTATCCCTCTCTCTCTACCTTTCTGCTGTCAACACATTACCCACGCTCCACTGCTCCTCCTCTCCTCCGCTCCATCTCCTGTTTGTCTTCGTTCATCACCAGCTCTCTCTCTCTCTCTCCCTCTCTTGTTGTATTCTTTTGTCACTCGTCTTTTCACATTTATCTTGTCTAATTTCATTATCTGTCCTCGCCCTTTCTTTTCTTTTCTACATGTGATCTTTCATCATATATCATCTCCTTCTTCTTTATCTTAAATATACCTCTGATCTTACCTTTATGTTTATTGTTCTCTTTTCTTCTCCCTCATTTATGTTCAAACTTCTTCATCTTTCATCTTTTATTTGTCTTCTTCTCCCGCTCTTGTCCTTATCCCTGATTTGTCCTCCAGATTTTTTTGTATTGTTCTTCTTCTCTGCTGTTTCTAGTCTTCTTCATGACCCCCTTCACCTCTACTTGAACTCTCATGTCTCTTTTCTCTAGTATTTCCTCTCCTCCATTTTTTCTTTTCACTTACGTGTGCTTCAATATTAAACCTGAGCTTGTTATGAAGTGGAAAAGGAAATATTTATTCCAAAGGGTTTTTCATTAGATTGCATTATCCCGCACAGGTGTTCATGTTATTGTGTCCACTCCCGTAAAGCTACCTCTCCTCCCCACACTCATCAAAATCAGCTCTCCATGATTAAAAAAGAACGATCCTGTGTTTTCTCTTTGGCCGGAGTGTTGTAGAGGCCGGCTGTTGTTTGTGTTTGAGAAACAATATCACACCAAAGAAAAATAAAGTGATGCTTGATTATTACTTATGCTTGTTTAAAGGAGTGGTTGTCAAATACAATGAGTCAATACGAGCAGAATCATCAGTGTTGACAGGATGCAAACGCCGCAGCGCGCGCTGTCAGATGTCCAAGTTTGCTGAGACGACGGAGCGTAGCTGGAGGAGCTTTCTGGGCTGGTCGGTTAAAATGCTCACCTTTTTTAAAATTTTTATATTCTTACAAATTCTGGTCCGCTATAATCATTATATCCACCTAAGACTTGGTCCATAACAATTCTTTGGTGATTTTCTAAATTTCATTTCTCATACCTTTTTCTTTTAGATATTAAAAGGGCAAACATCCTGTAGGTTTAGAGGAAAATGTAAAGGCACCCTGGATGTTTTATGTGTTATATACTAGCCTGTTTTATTTCAAGATTGAATTCTGCCTTCTCCAGTTCACGGCCTCTGCATGTTTCCACTCTTTGCACTCGTGCTGACTGCACTCTCTCCTCATTATTTATTATTTAGAGACAATGACATCAATTTGATCACGACGACCGTCTCAAACTGAGCCGCTCTGTATCTTAATATGTGAGAAGTATTATCTTAATGTTACCTCAGATGCTGAAAAAAAAATCTGAAATTAGATTTTTAAAACTCAAGGTCATAAAAAGTCAGATTTTTAATTCAAGGTCATATATTTATTTTTTTTAATTGTGAGAGGCCATCAATTTTAGATGGCATTTTCACAGAGACATGTTTGAATACTTTATCAAATCTACACTGTCTGTTTAGTGTAACCACTAAAAAAAAAACGAGAAGGAGAAGTGGACGGAGAAATGTAAGGTTAAGGAAATTTCATTTCAAGACGAAAAGTACAGGAAATGGTTGCTGGAGAAAAACGGATTCAGAAGCGACTTGAAACATACATCAAAATAAACCTTTAAAGCTGTTGAGTCCCACATGAAATCTGAAAAGCACTGATGTTACATGCTTCAAAATCTGTATTATTTTGTCTTTTTTTTATCTTTAATTTGTCGTTTAAAAAAACAAGCTACAACCTTCTATCTTCTCAACATTATGGGAAAATAAATCAGTTGAGTCAGTAGGCGTTTTCGGTGCAGGAACTTCTTCATCGTTCTAGGAACCATTGGAACCCTCCTCCTTTTTTCCAGTGTTTCCACACTGCAGGAACTATTTCAGTTCCTAGAATCCCGTTTAGAGGAACATTTTCAGCTCTTGCTTCAGAGTAGGAACCATGGCTGTGCACATGCAGACAGAAAGAAAGTCCCCATGGAGCTCTGTAGGGGACTGTTCCTCTTCAAAAAGTCACCAAACTGTTTGGTCCAAAAACACTGAATGATTTCCTCCTTATTAACCATATGAGTGCTGAAGCAAGCTTTCATACATGTTTTTATCAGGTACAGGGATGAGGAAGGGTCATCACAATCACTGGGGTGTGATTGCAAATATTAAAGTATTATTTAGTTTAGTTTATTAGTTTGTGGGTTTTACACATGCTACTGGTGATGGTACACTGCGAATAGTTCTATTCTGGTGAATATTTATCAGTTGAGTAATTAGATAATTATGTATACAAGTAATTATTTTTATATTATTGTACAATTAATACCTATTAAATTGAGTTAAAAGGGGTAGAATTAGAAAAGTTATAACTTCTTCCTACTCCTTTTCGGGCAAGTAAGAACGAATGAAAGACGATTAATTTTCTTTCTTATGTTGTGTATTTATTTTGTTTATTTTTTAAATTACATCTTTTCTTTGTTTTTTTGTTTTGTTTTCCTTTTTTCCCCTACATTGTATTATTGTCTGTTTTCTTTTACACCTTTTAACCCTTTTTTTATTTTGCTGTCTTTTTGAATCTCTATCATGGATTTTAGAAACATCTCTTTTTAGGAATATAAACGATGTTCCTATCACTAAACAAGAAGTTTTTAACTGCATAAAAGACTCGCTTCAACTTTGAGGTTGCAGGTCACACTTTGGTCACACCAGTTATTTTAGTCAGGGTCACTTCTACGATGGAATCCTCCTGATACTGTCAAAGGATTAAAAGGGCTATTGGAAAATCTGCCTAAAAGATCATAACAAAGGAAAAAACACAAAAGAAAAATCACAGCATCAGTCTTTAGAGCAAATGCCAAAAAAAGAGCAACATCTGGCCAACAGCAGCAGGAATCGTGACTCCCCTTCAGATCAAAGAAACATAGTGTGACATTGTTATAGAGTCCACAGAATGGTATTAAATAAATATTAATACGTTTTTAATTAATTAATTACTAACTATTAAATTTGGTAATCTATGAAGTGACTATGTTATTTTAAAATCTGTTGAATTTGATTGACTGGTAGACTTAGAATCAAAGTTAGTCACCAGGGCCTTCTGATAGAAATGTCTTCCACCCTACCTAGGGGTAATGAGAGAGCTGTGTTTGTCAAGTGTTGACTTATAATTGAATTGTTGTCTAAATCCAACCAAAAATGTCCTCATAAGATTTTGAAAAAGATGAAAGAGAAGAAGTGGTTTTATTGTTAAGTCTTGTATTTGACTCGTTGGCTCTTTCATATAACTGCAGAATTGTAGAGAGGGTCGGTACTCATGTAGGAAGAAATATACGGTTCCTCAAGTGTCCACTTGATGCTGTCTGGAAAGGCCAATGAAGCACCATGAACATCTGCTTAAATGTCCATTTTTTAAAGAAGCATAAACATGTTTCATCTCTGTACCACATTTCCTTATTGGTAAAAACTGCACAGAGTCTTTTCTTGGGCCGGATGAGGCATACTGTGTGTAGTGTTTGAGTATGTACTGTAGTCGGCAGTAAGTCAGTATGTGGTTTCAGTCACAGCCGTAGGATTACAGGAGGACTGCTGTAGTCAATTAGCTATAAAGACGTAGCACACACTCTTTCAGTATCACGCCTACCAGGGGGCAGAACAATAGGCGGCGCAATATACAACCAAGAACGGTAACTGTGAGAAATACCTTCAGCTAGCTAGAAGCAGTATGTTTATATTATTGTGTCAGAGTACTAGTCAATATCTGGATTCTTGATTCTTCATCCTGCTGTCATCTAGCGGTGTCTGAAGGGACGTTATGAAACCCGACGATGGGGGTCACCATATTGAAAAAGCTATCTCACCCTAACTGTCTAACAATGTAGAAACAGGTGGAAAAGGTGAAGTGGAGATCGGCCTTAAGTTGGTGGCAAATAGCTACTGTGCACACCCGGTCAGTAAATTTTTTTTTAATATGGGACCTAATGGGGATTGCATGTTTTTTGCAGCAAGCCTCAAGTGGACACTCGAGGAACTGCATTTTTTGTTCTGCACTAATTAGCTTCATTGCTTAATACTGGAGGTTTCTACTTAAAGCTTAGTGCCATTTCTGTTCAAAGAAAGCCGTTGTAGAGCAAACATTGTTTTCCACTCCAGTGTAAGAAGGCCTTTTGCGGCCAATTAATTAATTTTCATGGCTATTTTATAGAAAAGGGAGGTATTTGATTTACATATATTATTATGACAAATTGCTTTTCATTGGTAGAGATTATAAGAAGAGCACTTTAACCTTTAACACTGACGAATTGGACTGGAAGTACCTGAACATGAGGACTCTTGTTCTTTATTCACAGTCTTGACAGAAAAAATATACAAACAATTGAATGTACGCAACAGGTGCTGTTAAGACTGTGAGCAGGGATTACAGGGTTGATTACTCTTTTGATAAACCAGACGGCGCTTTCTCCATCGCACTGGTGAGGCAGACAAAAGATTTATCAAGGAAACGGTTTCCTTTACAAACACACCACAGTGACCTTATCTGCTAATGTGGAAACATCCCTTTCTTGCTCAGTAACATTGGAACCTGTGGAGAACAGTTTTCTGCAGAGATTTTTATTTTCTAATTCTCAATGCTCGAATTTCACTGGTAGAAAACATTTTGTGATTCTTGAGGAAAATACAGTTTATGATCCACGCCGTGCATTGTTGGGAGTAATCAGGTGAACGGTAAGTCCTGGGCAGTAATCGCAACACATTTGGTTTATGGAATACAACTTGTCCCCTGGAGGCCTTCTGTGAGGCCCTGTGAGGAGCTTGTGTTGACTTTGGATACAAGTTTCGGTTCAATGCGTGTGCTATATGTACTACACATAGAAAGCTGCAGTGAAATAGTTTTTCTTTTTCATAGACAGTTGTGTTGTGACACTTTTAACCTTATTTTTTGGACAAACTCTCCCCATCAGGAGGGATTTTCTTTGAAGTCCATTTAGAAAAATAGTCTACCCAACCTTTGCCACAGCCCCTTGGTCTTCAGTCGGAGATGACAGATGAGGTCTCAGGAGGAATGAGGTCACGTCCAAGGACACTCCTCGAGCAATTTTAAGGTGAAATGTGGCAACACAATGTGCTGCTCTCACCTTTTTTTCCCTTTGGGCTCTTTCCTCTTCCCATGAAAAAAATAAAACAGCTAGACAGATAAAAGTATTTAGACAAAGCTGACCGTACCTTTAACAGAACATCCATTGATGAGTTTGAGGAGGAAATTAATGTGTTTGTATTCCATGTTTTGTCATTGGAGTTGCATTATCTAACATGTTAATTCTTCTAAAAGGCCGTGAAGATGTAAAGCAAAGCAAATGCTTTGGGTGTTGGGATCACAGAAAGTCATTCTCATCTGTTTAATATTTTGCCAAATGTTATGTCCAAGATGTAAATGGAGCTGCACCACTAGCTGGGGCTAGGTTTACGGGCCTTTCTTTGGTAGTAATTTGATCCAGTAAATGGAGATAAAGCTGAATGTCTCAGGTTAAACCGGCATATTTACCGGAGCATTGTGTAACGGCATTCGGCTCAGGCATAGGGGCATTTACCTGCAGATGCTGTGATCCCGTGTTTAGCCGTGTTTTCTTACCTTGGGATTAGCTAACTTGTCTGAATTTGAATATAAATTGAATAAAAAGGGGAATTAGTCGACTGTGAACATCCTCAATGAAAACATAGGAGCATAAAAAGTCTGTGTCTGTGTTTTTTTCAGTCTTTGTTCCACATTGTTGGTGTAGGACGAACTAGATTCAGCTGTAAAATACTTGAATATGCACAGAGAACTCCTTGCCTCATCCAAAGCATGATGGATAAAGTTAACTTAACGTAAAAAATGCATGCATTCATCATTACTTTTTGACTAAAGGCACATAAATTGCAGCACAGGCACATGCTACTGTATTGACCCATGTTGCATTAACGTCCCTCTGCTTCTACCTGCCAATACGTTTCGATACATTGAACGAACAAATCAATAGAGTGAAAGCAGAGAAAAGAGCTGTCCATATTAAGCGCTCAATAGTGCATACATTAATATCTTTATTGCTCTTAAAATATGGTCATTTGTGGACAAAAGGCTGAGGACCTTCAAATGTCAGCAAGACATTTTATCCCAAAATAATTCTCCTTAAAGATAGATTCAGTAGTCAGAGTGTATTTCTGAGCATGTGCAGAACATCAGCTTCCCTTTGAAACTGGTTTTAATATTAAGCCCTCCCTGTCGAGCCCGGCTTCTTTCTCTGCTTTGTTTGAACAGTGTGGTGTAGGAAATCCACTGCGGCCCCGCTCTCTGATAGAAGGCAAAGGAGAGCGAGAGAAAGAGAGAGAGAGAGGGGGCAAGACTTCTTCGGGGGAAGAACGAGGGAGAGAGAGTCTTATTAGGAGTGTGTTTGTCTAAAGATATGTCGACACACACTGTGATGAGCTGAGTAAAGGCCACACAGTGTGAGACAGCCAATAACCGGAGACAGACCAAATATTTAGCTCTGAATATCATCTGGAATCTGTGAAATGTTGGACAACGTTTAACTGAGCTGCTGCTGATCAATCAAAAGAAAGTAGGCAGTTTTAGTAGCCTACATGATGATTTTTTTGGCAGCATAAGTAGTGAATGGTTTCTAGCCACAAACCATTTTTTTCATTTTCTTGACGTTACATTTTAATACATCATTATGACGTTTACCTTTGCCTAAAAGTCATGTAACCTGGTGTAGATAGCGTACTATATTAAGAGTACAGTCTAAACTGGTGCTATACAAATATAGATTCACTGATTGATTGATTGATTGACCCAGCTTTTATCCTGCCGATTTGCAGATTTCAACATTGGGTTACTGATTTAAATTAACAAGACTTGATACAACATTTGGGTGATTTTTTCAAGGCTGCTCTGAGCGGAGCAGGACGATGACTGTCCCACAGCAACAGCCAAACTTTCACTATGTTTTTTAACCCCTAAAAAAGTCCAAAGTACTGCATGTTGGTTCCATTTTAATCAAAAACTTAATTAGACAATCGTCGTGTGTGTGTGCACCAGTGATTTGATTGAAAAACGTAACTCGGCACAAGATATAACGTTATGGTGAACCAATCCATGAGACTCAATAGTAGTATCATGAGCTCAGACATGTTTGATTTTAGGGTTTTGGGAAATGTGGATCTGGAAACCGTGTTTCCATCCCAATCCCTAAGCAGGACAGTGGTACTGTTCCGGTTTTGATTGATTAAAAGATCTGATTCTCTTGAGTTTGTTGTTGAAATTGATTGGCTGACTTGCTAACTATCAAGGTTTTCTATAAGGAACAGGGCTTTGGTATTTGGAGAGTAACTAATGCTGGTATCCATAAACAAATGCTTCAGTTCATTCTTGGCGTCCAAGCATAAAATTCCTATTTCGTACGACTTGCATTGTTTAAAATCTATTTAAAGTGCTGATCAAGCCACTATATTTCCATATGTGTACGTAGTTCTGCTGCCTCAGAGCTGACTCAGCAAATGATGATCTCAATGGAGCTAAGTTTAAACACTCACACACACACACACACACACACACACACACACACACACACACACACACACACACACACACACACACACACACACACACACCTGGTCACATATAAATGTACAGATTATTTTTACAGTCACAGTTGTTGACAGTGTTTCTCTCTGTTGTCTGCATGAAAAAAAGAAATAAAGTCTTAAACTAATCCATACATAAGACCAATAAGAAAGAGCGGAGTTAGTAGAAGAAACACAGAACAGGACTGAGCAGATGATAGATGAATTTGAGATTCTGTATGTGTCAACTCAGCGAGTTGTATGCGCGGCACAGCTGGGCTTCAGTAATATTTCATATTTTCCTCTTTTGGAAATCTATAATCCATACCTCTCGCTCTCTCTGTATCTGCTCCCCCCTCTGCTCTAATATCCTTTTTCCATCTCTGTCTTTCTCACTCTGTCTCCATCATTTCAAGGCGCTGAATCCCATACTTGTGCTCACATAATAATGGAGTTTTGCTGACTCCCCGCTTCCATTTGAGGACTCTGAGCGAGTCTGTATTCCTGAAAATGTAATAGACTTAAACTGCGGAACAAAATGCCAGAAGAGGTTTCGCCATCATGAGGCTAATGAGATAGAACTGGCCGAAGAGCTGCTTTTTATATTAAAATGATACAGCAGATTTAAATTTCCCATAACACTCAGAGGCTGCCATCTTATCGTGAATCATAATTCTTTGACAGAAACCTGCCCCTAGCCTGCCCACAAATTCTCCCATCACTCATTCTGGTCTGACAAGTCTCAACTGGCATCAGTGGGCGTGAACCACCATGACTTAATGAGTTACTGGATCAGTCAACAGATGACTGACAGCTTTATTAACTCAATGCTCTATAATTGCTCCTTAGCCTGAAATAGAGTCAGTGATAAATCAAAAAGAATCATGCTGCGGGTTGACATCTCTACCAATATATTAATGTTAGTATTTGCTCTGGCGCTGGGCGAATACATCGAGGTTATAACTCTAAAAACTCTGCAGAAAGAATAAATAAGTCTTAATCACTATTAGACACATTAGACACATTGGACATTGTGGTACTTAAAGGTACAGCACTGCGCGGTTCCTTCAGTGACAGGCGTGCATTTTTTTTAATCTTCTCAGTTTTTATTTTATGAAGGATGGAAGTTATTCATAATTAGTGGTGTGACTGACCTGACAGCAAGTGGTCGCGTTGTAGCTGTTTGTTAAGAGGCTTAAGGCCCCCCTCTTTGCCTGTTACTAGACCAAAAGTCTGGTTGAGACAGAATTTCCAATATGGAGGCCGCCATCGTTGGGCTACAAAAGTGTCCTTCAGAAACCAGCGGGTGACCTCACTGAGACATCATCAATGCTTTGTAGTTTAAATGTGTCGGTGATTTTCGCCTTTCTGAAGAACAGTGAAGTCAAACTCCCTCTGCGTTTGTTGTTCTTAGCTCTGTGTTCACACTGACAGATTGGATTGGCGCTTCCCCCAGCTTCTTTATGTTTCACTCATAGGCTCATGACATGTTTCGTCCACATTAACCCCTCCCTGTCCAACCCCTCCCACCACCTGGAGGAAGAAAACGACCCCGCCCACTCAGGGACGATGTTAGTAAAGGCACAATGGCGGAATTTAATCACAAGAGTACAATTAAAGCAGACCAAAGAAAATACTTTTTTGTGTAAAACAAATACTTCAAAGAACATGTGTTGATACTTTGCTTGTTAAAGAACAGAAGAGAAGCATTTATGTAGTACGACTCAAACTGTTCTGGACTTTGTCGGAATAAACAAAGAAAGCTGTCAGGGCGGAGACATTCAGCCTTTGTCCTCTGTGTTTAGAAGAAGAATATTGTAAGTCCTTCAAATGTGCTGTTGTTTTTTACATGACTAAAAACCAGGCAGCATTTAATAAAAAGAAGGGGTTAAGAAGGGGTACAGATTACAGCAGTAACACACCTCTTCTCTACTTTTAATTTCTTGATATTTGAGGGCAAAATCCCCACAGTCACCTGCAGACACGTTACCATGGTAACCAAACAATCTTGTCAAACATGCAGCTTACTAAGATTGCTGTCTTGACAGTTCATGATCAGCAGATGAACTTGGAAAAAGATAAAGCTTACAAATTCCTGCAAGCTCTTTCCCCTACCGAGATGACAAAGTTGAATCGATTTAGCATCTTTCACAGACCAGTTACAAGATGCTTCACAATCAAATCAAAACCAATCAAAGAAGTGAAACAAAAATCAGACATCAGACAAAATACTCAAGGAACAGACCTGGGACACAAGATAAGACATTAAGTGCCACAGAGTGTCTGTCTGAACAGATGGATTTTTAGCAGCTTTTTTTGAAAGAGTCGACAGAAACCTCAGACCTCCGGCTTATTTGGAGACGTTTCAAAGCATATGGGCTGCCAACTGGAAGGCAGCGTCTCCAGAAGTCTTTACAATGTGTCCAGGGTTCACATGGAAAAGCCTTTTGTACAGAACTAAAGATCTTGACTGATGATGTGAGGGTGAAGAGGTCCATTAAAAACTGCCAGACAAAATGTAAGGCATTTTAAAACAAATCCTGCAACTAATTACAAGCTGGTACAAAGAGCTTAAAATAGACTATATTGTTGGAGCATGTTAAAAGCCTAATCACAGCTTTTGGAAATTTCTTAAGGTGTTTGGAAGAGACAAAATGTATGAATGTTTTTAAGCATGCATGGAAAAATAAAAGAGCACAGGTGATAGTCAGTTGCTGTCACGGCTGCTGTCACACTTGAACTGTTGATTTCACTTCAGATTCCCGCTCAGCTGTCTTGGCACATTTAAGTGTTTTCACTGGGCTTTAGCAGTGTGTAATTGTCAGCTCTGGATGTGCTGTGGTGTTTTGACCTCTGTGTTTTGTGCCGTGTCCTTCCCTGTCCTTCGCCCGTGTTTGGTTTTAGACGACACACACAGACAGGAGGAGACGCAGGGAGGCAGAGACGGATGGGGAGGAGGGGTAAAGGTGGCAATTTGGCAATACCAGCAGAGCACTGAAGTGCAATCAAAAGTGTAGTCCTCTCGGCAGGACGTTTTGTGTGTGTGTGTGTGTGTGTAGTGACACTCAGAGAGAGACTCCATTAGTGAGTGCCACTGTCAGGTCACCAAACAAGGTGCCTGTCAAGCACAGAAAAGAAAAGACTAGAATAAACAAATAACAGACAGAGTATGACTGTGTTTTTGACTAAATGTTAGCCCAGTGTGCTTTAAAAGCAGCAATCAGTTTGAAGTGTCAAAATCCCAAATGTCCTGTGATGCTTGGCTGCAAATCTGAGGGCATTTCACACCTATAGTTCGTTTGCTCTGGTCTGAATCACGGACCAATATTTACATTGTTGCGTAATTACCTCAAGTTTGGTCTGTGTTCAAACAGGGACTTTACATTAGTGGACAAAAATGTGTGATGCCAAGAAAACTGTTCTCTAATTGTTCAGAATTTCTTGCTGGAAAGGTACCAGAAGTAAACAAAGACAAGTCGACTCCTGCCCGGCAATGGCTGCTCCAAAACTCTTTACAATTTCAAAAGGGACGTGCAACTACACGGACTCATGTTGGCTCTTGTCATCAGTTTTTATATTGTTTGCAGTTACCACACAATAATAATAGTATACTATTAAATAATAATAGAGTTTAAAAAGAAGGCACAACTGCGGCTCGAAAATAATTTGTCGAAAATAATCTGGAGACGCTGAAAGTCGCTTATCAAGACAGTTCAGGAGAAGACGCACATTGATCCTCCTGAGCCATGACCTGCTCATCCAGCCGTCTTGGTACAGTAGTTTGGTCCGCACCAGGGTTCGATTGACAGCTTTCACACAAGTGCAAGCGGAACGCACAAACACACTCAAGTTTCTTTAAACCAAACCAATCAGGTAAGTTGTGAAAACACCCTGAGGTTTGTCAAAACCAGATCAGGAAATAAACATGTTGTACATTTGGGAGGAACTGTTGGATCCAAAATGTTACATTATAAATATCCCTTTCTATAACCTCCATACATCCATCCATACGCAATACAACTAGTGTGTGTGCAGGCTAAGCAGCAGGTATGCCCTGACATTCTCCTCCTGCGCTCGTCATGAATAAACATCTGTTCTGACTGCAGACTTAACAGCTTGTAATATGTAATACACCCTATCACAAGTTGGATGTGTATCAGTGCATAATGTGTGTGTGAGTGCGCGTGCGTGCTTGTGTGTGTGTGTGTGTGTGTGTGTGTGTGTGTGTGTGTGTGTGTGTGTGTGCGCGTATGTCATAGCACCATATCAGAGTTATCTGTCAGGCAGTCGTGCCTGTGCATACAAAGGAAGCTGTTCATCGAGCCCGCGGCACCATCACTCTCCGTCTCCAACACTCTGAATCTTCATTCTGTCCTTAAACGTCTCACTCTCTCTTCTGCTTTATTGTTTTCTCCGTCTTTCCTCCGTTCATCCCTCCATTTTCCTTTCCTTCCTTGTCTTCCTTAAACCCCTGAGCTATACTCCTCTGTTTGCTGAGCGAAGGGAAGATGGCAGCAGTCCTCTCTGACTCTTTATTTTCTCCCTCCTGCTGTAATCTCTCCCTCTCTCCGTCACTCTCTCACCTGTTAGCTGAGCAAAGATGAGGATTTCCTCTCTCTACTCACACACTCTTCTCCTCCTTTTCTGTAGATTTGGTAATAGTCTTTGTGTCACACTTCGCATGGTTGTCGTTTTACCATATAGCCATGCACATTTTCACTAACTCCATGCACTTTTCTGGAACTCTCTCCCTGCCGCATCTCTGAACATTTTCAAAAAACTTCTCAAACACCACCTGTTCACCAAAGCATTCAGCCTCGCTAATACCCATCCCGCTCCCAATTGAGTGTGTGCGTGTGTGTGTGTGTGTGTGTGTGTATGTGTTTTTTTCTGTCTCCTTTTTACCACTGTAAAGCGGCCTTGGGTTCCTTGAAAGGCGCTGTATAAATCCAAGTTATTATCATTATTATAAAAGGTTTCCATTTTAATAAATTACACACAAATTTGACAACTTCTCCAGAGATTAACTGCTCATTATCAAGACAATCTAAAACATCATTCATACTTCATAATATACATTTCAAGTGCCTCGTTCAGTGACTTTGAGATGTCAAGCTGCTGCAGCTTCATCTGCTGCCGATTAAAAGTGCTTTTTGAATTTTTTTTTGTTGTTGTATTTTTGATAATTTATGGATGAACGAGTGACCTCAGAGTCAATCAGTGACCCACATGCTGCTGCCTTCCACCTACTCCAGTGTCCTCTCTTTTATCTGCTTACAGTGACACTGTAGGAAGGCTTGATTTTTTAATAGATCATTTAATGAGAATGTTTGACAAATATCTTCACTCATTTGCTGCCATTGGTGTTTACACCACAGTCTTAGTCTGGGTCGTAATGTCAAATGTATCGATTGTTCATATCCCAATACTCTTTTCCCTACATGAGTGTCACCTTTGCCAGGTCTGCCAGACTGAGCAACAGCTTTTTCCCCCAAGCTATGAGGACTCTGAACTCCCACCCTGCTGCTGCCCCCCCCCCCCCCCTCCTCCCCTTTACCTGACACGCACAGAGACTACAGACTAGTGAACAACGAGTGCACCTGCACTTTCTCTCAGCCAGTGCTATAGCACACATTGCACTGAATACAGCCACCCCTGACATCTGTACAAGTGAGAGACAGAAAGAGGGGAAGCAGTAACCTCCGCTGTAGTGCAGCTAATACAAAAGTGCAAAAGACTGCAGTTCCTCGGGTGTCCACTTGAGGCTGTCTGCAAAAGCTAGTCAGTCCCCATTAGGTTCCATAATAAGATGTCAATTTTTATAGCAGAAAAACAAACGTTTACAGCCTAGTTCCAAAAACTAATTTTAGGTTCTACAGGTTATTTCTTTACTGGTACAAACTGAACGGGATGATTTTCTTTTAACGTATACATTTTGATTATATGACTGATTAAGAGTTTTGGATTAATTTGCAAAAATAAGTTTGTGGCTGATTTGACTGACAGGTGGCCAAATGATCTGTTTGCCAGGAGGCTTAAGGCCCGCCTCAGCTCCACCTCTTTGTCTATTTCATGACTGATCGAAGGTTTGGTAGTCAGCATTTCAAAAATTGAGACCACCGTTGTTGTGCTTCAAAACGCCTCTTTATAAACTAATAGCTGACATTGCTAAAACTATGACTATTTTTTATACAGTCTATGATTTAAACCTGGTAGTGGTGAGGTCATCTGATACGATATTCCTAAAGAACTTAAGTTTGCATCCTTGCATTTTGACAGAATTAAGGCATCATAGATAAACAACATTGTGGATCGTCTTAATATCTTCTTCTTCATAGGCTATTTGTGCTGTGTGTGTGTGTGTGTGTGTGTGTGTGTGTGTGTGTGTGTGTGTGTGTGTGTGTGTGCGGGTACATGATATAGCTCTAATGTGGCAGATGTAGTTGAGGTCAGGAATCAGGACTCACAGGGAGGGTGTGTGTGTATGTGATTGAGAGGTGAACGGCCACTCTGCAGGATACGACTATGCTTCACTGCGTGCATGTGTGAAGAGTCACTAACCTCTCAATGGGGCTGCAGCAGAGGGCGTGTGTGTCTTTGTAAATGTGTGTGTGTGTGTGTATGCCTATTATAACCCCCTTAAAAGGAAACATGTTAGAGAGAAGACAATGGGACCTTAAATGAGTTCCAGGCTCATTCCTGCAAACCTGTCAACCTAAAAACAGCTTTATTTTAGCACCACAACTATTCCACCTCTCTTTATATCGCTCTTCAGGTGTTTGAGTTCATTCTATTCTTTCTACACAAAGCTTAGCTGCTAACAGAGAGGGCACAAACTGCTTTTCAGAAACCCACAAGGCTAATTTTTCAAAAGAAAAAAAAGACAGAAGAAACATGATAATAAAAGGTTCATGCAGCGAGAGCGGCAGCTTTATTGCAAAGTTAAAAAGATAAAATGTAAATATAAAAACAGTTTAAAAAATCATAGAGAATTGGATAAAGCTTGCTGTTGAGGCACTGAGAATGTGGATTATATTACAGAGCCAAAAGTGCAAAAATCGGTTTGCTATATTTTTCTCCCAGAATTTAACTCATAATAAGTTTCCTTGAGTAACTGCCAATTTGCACATAGTCCGTGTGTGCTGTGCTCCATCGGACGCTGCGAGCCCTGCCCCACTGGGTCACTTCCTGGAGCGCCAGCGCAGTCATGAGAAGCTGTACACACAGGTTCACAACATCACATAAATACTACAAGTTAAAGCGTGAATAAAGAGGAAAATGTGCAAACATGTTGCTTTTCTCTTTCACACTTTTTCTTTTTGGTTTGGTGCCTGTTCTGACTTCATGCTGATAAAGTGATGGAAAATAGGATCGTGAGTTTGTATATTGTGTTTTACTTCTAAATTGACCAATTGCTCTGTGCGTCTCCTTGTCTGAATTCCTGTCTGGGTCGTTCAATCCGTCCAGCTGGATGCCTGCTTGCAGCGTGCTCCGTCTAAAATAGACTACGAGCATATTTGAAACGGAGCAGAGCGTAGTGGCGCTGCTGGAACGCTCCAGAGACCAACCGTGGCGCTCATTGAGTAGAGCGGCATGGCGGCGTGACACCTCTGCACCCACGGACAACGTGTAAATTGGCAGTTAAGTCGAGGTTGAGCTGGAGAACCAAAAATCAGGATGCAGGACATCATTTTTTAACGTACACAACCTTTGATTTATTTGAAAGAGTAGCGCAGTGTTGAACACACACACACACACACACACACACACACACACTGACTCATTGATGTATAGCACAGGATTAAGGACTCATTTTCTTTTAATGCAGCAGTCAAATAATAAAGTTGTTACTTTTATATTTGTGACACTGAATATAGCATTAAAGATTGAGTTATTGAAAAGTTGATCTGACCTAACAGTCAGGGTGTCAAAGAGTCTCACAGAAAAAAAAGAACTGCAGCAGTGCATCTTTTTCTTTCTTTCCTTTTCTTCACTTTCGTTCTTTCCCAACTTGTGATTCACACTGTCACGTTCCCTCGACCTTCTCCCCATCTCTCGCTCTGATTTCTTTAGGGCCATTGAACAACACAGTTCCAAAGTGAATCGAGCAGGGTACACGAGGACAGATCCAGTGTGATTCTTCAAGGCTCTACATGTCAAAGGCATAATGAGACTTGCAAATCAGCGGGGGTAGATGAATGCTAGTGTGTGAAACAAACTAAACACCCACACCAGAGATGTCTGCAGTCCAGAGGAGACACAGGAGGGCAGATTCTGTATTTTTGCTGCCGTCTGAAGGTCCTCCCACTTCACTTAATTGGCTCGTTTTCCCCGTTTTGCACCAGCTCTTCAGCTTGACCTGATGTTTGGTTAATTAGCTACACAGTTAACATAATTTCATGCTCAAAGAAATGTTTGTGAACTTGATACCTTATTCTTTTGTGTATTCTGGTAAACTTTCTAAAAAAACAATACTGTCATCCCAGTTTGTTTGTCATTGTCTGAAGAAGGGATGCTGCTGACTTGTTGAACGCAGTTTGTTGAATCTGATTTGGACTTAAAGAGTAATTGTTCTATAATGACACATGTAAACATCTGTTAGGTGCACATTATCAACAAACACACTGATTGGCTGATCTAAGCTCTATTAGGAGGTGTGCACAAAACAGATCTGAAAGTCTTGTTTTATGTGTGTGTAAAGAAACAGCTCTGAGCATCTCCAGACTGCACTCATGCACTTTGATTATTTGCAGCCAGGAGAAATAATGTCTCCGACTCACAGCGGAAGCAAAGCTGCACAGGTTCAAGTGCAATCAAGAAGTTAAAATCCTTCACATGTGCAGCAAACGATGATGGAGAGAGTTGTGGTACAAATGGTGAACCTGCATGTTTTATATATAAAACAGAAGAATCAAAAGTCAGAATCAAGTTAACAGCCAAGTATTAAGTTTGCCAGTTTCTTGAAACATGATAAATTGTTATTTTTATTTTACAAAATATAAAAGCTCAGATTTGGTTTGTTCAAACTCAGCACAGAAATGAAATAAGGATACTGAGGAGCAAGAAGGAATTTTAAAATGAAGGAACAGAAATAGAAAAACATGAATTTAATCAACTTGAGTTTAATCAACTAGACGACATAGATTTTGTTATTTCAGAATAAAATTAATCATAAAAAATATGGTTTAACATCAGATCTTTCAAATGATTCACTTTCTGATTTCCCCACTGACCTTCTTCCCAAACATTGCATGTTAACAACTCATCCATACATTAGTGTTACAGCTAATGACAAACGCTCCAAAGAAGAAGAAATAAAGGAGTAGAAGAACAACAACAACAAAGGAAATGCTTCAGTTATGTCTTTGAAATGTTAGAATACATTTTGCAGGGAAGAGGCGGGTCAAAACATTTTAATTAACTGCTTTACAATAAAGGTTTTATTGGTTGAAAATTCCTAAATTTAAACCGGAAGGGAACCTATAAAGGATTTTGATACCCAGACTGTTGTTTCAAGATGCAATATTTACGCCCCTGGGACGTTTTGCCTTTAATGTCGCGGAGGCGTAATGGGTGGATGACGTCTGTCCCCCTCTGTACGGTCTTTGGAGGTAGTAACAGAGGCGAGACAGGTTGAGCGTAGCCAGCAAGGGAGCGCATCGCTGTGTGTGCGTTCATGTCTGACTGTGTGTCTATGTGGAGCCCGTAACACAATGTGAATTCACACACTGAAGACAGGAATATTACGCTGTTGCAGAATCAAAATTAATGAACAAAGACGTGATGACGGCTGAACTTAATACTGATCTTTTAAAAACTTTCTGAAAGGGGCTTTAGATGCATGTCAAGTTACATACTAGCCCAAAACCTAATTGTATTAAACTTTGCCATGATCAGTGCAAGACCTTCTTTGTTATTAGTTCTTTCAAAATGAAGAAAATAGACTAAATGTAATGTATCATATTGTGCGATAATATGAAGCGTTTGAGGGGATGTTGCAGGTGATTCTGCTGCATGGTAGGACTCGAGTAATTCCAGTTGTGCTTACGAGTTCTCCTCTGCTCCCTTGTGAGAGGAGGCCATCTAACATCTGCCAGCAAACAGCAGGCTGCTGTCAGATCTCCTGGAGACTGTTAATTTAAAGTTTACATGCCGGTCTAATAATGAATGTGGTGATGATCAAAGGAAACGGGGAATCTAGTTGAAAGTGCATCTTTCTTTGTGTGTTTGCTTTTCTTTGACTTACAGTAATCGAGACAGGACCTGAAATGTCGATGTGTGTTTGGACGAACGACGTTCTTTTTTTGAGGAGGAATGTGGCCTTGAGCTCAAAACAACATTTCATAATCAGAGAGCAGACTGCACACAATTAGCCAAGCACATAGCCTTGAAAGCATGCATTTTGGCAGTGTGTTTGTTTGTGTGTGTACTGTGTGTGTGTGTGTGTGTGTGTGTGTGTGTGTTTGATAGAAAGTGTGTGAAAAGAGAGTGTGTGTGTGTGTGTGTGTGTGTGTGTGTGTGTGTGTGTGTGTGTGTGTGTGTGTGTGTGTCAATGTAAGCCCTGGCAAAGGTCTGAGCGTGTCTATTAGCATGCGCTCAGTTAATCCAATAGCCGCTACAATAGCATCGCTTCAGGCTTTGGACTACTTCACTGATATGGCTGTTTAGTGAACACACACACACACACACACACACACACACACACACACACACGTACACTAACACAAAACATGCTTACATCAGCCTGCAATGCAGAAACCTTTAACAGTATGACCGTAACTTCTTTTCTTCACTTTGGTGAGAAGAAAAAACGTGTGTGTGTGTGTGTGTGTGTTTGTGTGTGTGTGTGTGTGTGTGTGTGTGTGTGTGTGTGTGTGTGTGTGTGTGTGTGTGTGTGTGTGTGTGTGTGTCTGTTTGTGAATAAAAGTCATGGATTTTAAGCGGAGCTGATTGGTTACCATGGTAGCCGCCATCACAGTGACAGTATGACTAAACAATTAGAAAAGGGGACACATCTGTCCAGCAGAAGCAGATGTTCAACAAACTCACACTCAACTTTAAAATGATGTATAATGAAGCAGTTTAGTGGTGAGAAAACGTCAACCGGAGAGAAAAAGAACAGCTCTGAAATCCAAGAGAAGAACTTTGGATGTTAACAGGAAGAAAGAAACCACAAGTTTTGTGAAGGACGTTTTATTTTCCCGCAGGTTGGCCTGAAAATGCAGCAATGCTAAACGGAAAGAGCTGACTTCTTCCTCCGAAGCTGCATGAAAGAAAAATGTGAAACTCTCTAAGATTATTAGATTCATTATCCTCCTTTGATCTGTTCCAAAATATCTCAAATCATTCTGTACGGACAAATATCCCCTCGTCATCTACTATGGTTCGTCTTAGCACCTGACTCCTGCAGGCTTTATGTCTCTTTGTGGTGTGTTTGGTAGAGTTGCTTTGTCTTTGGTTTGTCCCTTCACTTTCTCTAATAATGAATGCCTGTTTTATTTTGTTTTAGCTGCCCAATGTGACCAGAGTGTATCTCCCATATAAAAAAAAAAAAATAGACTCAAATCTGCAGTGAGATGTGTGAACGCAAACGGACGGTTTTTCACCCACCTCCTCCGTGCCAGCCCGCTAGTAAAATTTCAGGGTGAGCCGATGTATGCACGCAGTTGGAAATACTCATGAAAATGAATTGCCGTTGAGGAGGGGGTGTTAGTAATACATGATTGTCCTGCACGTAATAAAGCAGCTTCCTACTATTTTCTGCTCACCAGGATGTTCTTTTCCACTCTTTTCTTGATACTTTGAATACGTGACACAAAGCATTGATTTAAAGGTTAACAGTCATTATAGTGCCAAGCTTTCCTCTTCCTTTATATATTACAAGTGCAGCGTCTTTTTTCACGTCATGTCCTGCTACCTGAGACCCATGGTGCAGGCTGCGCTGAAATCTTCTAGAAGTGTTCAGGAGTGCATGTGTGAAAACAGCTAAAGAAACCTTTCTAATGATGGAAAAGAAACTTTAAGATCATCTTAGTTTCAAATAGTTTGGGATCATTGTGAGTCCCTCATTTGACAAAAAAAAACAACAACTCTGTAATTGTAACCAGGGAGGTAAACATTAAGGATGGAGTAAATATTTCTGAAAGTGACTCATTTCCCAGCATTTACATTTTTTTTTTCTCCAATGAAGGGTCGTCTTCAAAGAGAAATATCTGCTTTGGCTTTAATTCCCTTTAAACAAATTGTGATCCTTAATTAACCACAATCTGTACAGATGCATTCATCAAAGCTTACTTCAACCACTGATGCAATTTACTGTAATGCATTTGGCAGCAGAGATACATTGCTTTATCTTGGGGATAATTTTGCAAGTACAGTAAAAAAATAAAAATATTGACAGCAGCGGCCAAAGTTTGGGAAGAATTACCATTAGTCCATATTTACGGGAATCTCAAAAGTCATTCATTAAGGAGAGTATATATTGCTTATTACGGAGGAATAAGTTTATTGGAAATCTGACTTTGGTCATATTAATTATGTCTAAAAGTTTAAGCATCTCGGTGGGTTCTGCAAAAAAAAAAAAAAAAACCCAATGAAAGGTAAATTTAAAATATATGACTGAATAGACGGCATATTTTAGCAACTCGGCAAGCTTTAAGAACAACTCATGTTCAATCAATGAGCAAATGAACACAGATATAACTTTCCCTTTACCTCCAGACGTAGTTTATCTTGCATCCACACAGCTTGAGAAGCTCTGTACCACTTTAACATTACTGTTTGTATTCCAGTGGTTTGTATTTGTTTAGTTAGATTCACAATTGGCTCTGTGTTTTTTATACATCTTTCCCCAGGTCTTTGAGTAGAACTAATTGTGATGCTAAACTAACTTTTACCTTGTGTTGCAGCACGGTTTAATGGAGCGTAAATCGCCTAAAAATACTGGACTGCAACCAGGTCGGCATGTGTTGGCATTGCAGGGAAGATGGACTCCAGTCGTGAAAAGGAATGGAGGAGCTGTCTTTGTAGCGTCTGGGATCCTGAGCCAAGCCATTTGACAGTCGCAGTGTTTAAAAAATGGCATGTGGGGTGGGCGTCTAAAATGCCCCCCACAGCGGGGTTCCATTGAAACAATTACTATAAATGTACGGCAGGAGCACTTTCCTCTCCATGCGAGATTTTTTATAACTTCGCCAATGAAGTTTGAATCGAGCCAACTAATTTGTCTGGCAAATTAGCTTTAGCATGTCTCGCAGCGTGATTCAACGCTTACAACAATTGGAGTCCAATTGTTTTTTTGCATTTGTGCGTCTGGCGTCGTGATGGATGGCTCGGCTGAAAATGGGGAAGCACCACTTTAGCTATCAAATTAAATGGTTTTTAATCAGTTGGTGTTTTTAATGGCGGCTTGATGCGGGTTCACTTGTGCTCAACATCGACAATAGAGGCAAACAAATGCGACAGCTTTCTAATTGAAAGTGCTGTGATACCTCAGTTAAATAGTGGTGTTATGATTGTGTTCTTTTGCTTCGTTCATTCGCTCAGTTTGATAATCATGTTTTTTTTGTTTCTAGAGGGACTTTGGAATTGGCTCGTGATTGTCTTAATGGGCATAATTTTGTGAGGGTGTGTCGGTGTATGTGTGGTGGGAAATGATTGCGAGTGTAAAAGCGTGAACAAAGCAAAAGAAGGTACAAAGAGGTCGTCTGGTTCACCACGAGTCGGAAATGAACCGATACAGAAAAACGTCAAAATAACGCTTTATGTTTTTTTATGGTTATGTAGTGGAGATCGCTGAACTACTTTCTTGATTTTTTTTATCCACTTAAAGCGAAGGCTGGAGTTAACGTCCAATACAAAGCATGATGATGCACAGAGAGTTTGTAGCGAACTCGTATCCGGCAAACACGAGCTGGTTGAACCGTCTGCGGATTAAGGAACACATTTAAAGACTTGCTTACTAACTTTTGCTTTAAGCAAACATGAATGTGAATAAAACACTCGGCAAAAACACACAAATGCACTTAGACTAAAACTCCTCTTAGCTCTTCTCTATCCGGCTGATAAATCCACACCATGAGCAGAATATGAAGACCTCGGACTCTGTCCTGGAGGAGTTCTTCGATGTGTAATGAAGTGAAATATGATGATTATTATTATTATTATTATTATGACAGTGTCTGTCTCTCCCCCTTGTGCCGAGCTCCGAGCAGAAGAGACAAATTCATTCTTTCTGGGTCAGAGACGAGAGAAATGGATGATTGTGTAAATAATGGATCATGTCCTTGTCTCCCAGCTGTCTGAATGGATTTAGATTAACTCCCAACTGATGGTAATGTGATGAGTGTAAGAACCAGGCAGCTGACAGATTAACACACACTCACATGCATACTGATTGTGCGAATTGACGGCCACACATTTACACCTTCTGAAAATACACAAACATATTCTTTTAAATGCGTCAGTCAGGTCGTTTTTTTGTCCTCCAGCGGATGTGTTTGAGAACATTTTCAATACTTCCTCCTCATTGACTCATAATTAGAAATAAAACAGAGGAAAACTTTAATGAGCGTATAATATGGGATAAATTGATATAATTAGGTTATAAGTAGCCACATGCTGCCTTGACAATTCATGTTGACAATCAGAGAATCTTCCACATGAAGTTGAACAAAATATGAATCTAACTCTTTGTTTGGTGTATTTATTATCATTTTTTTTAATGAAGTAAATTCACCCTGAAATTAAAATAAATGATCTCCTCATGATTCCCTGCTCTTTAATTGACACAAATTAAACATGTTCATATTTTTAATTATTCGATTTATAATTTAAAAACAAATAAAACAATACAGTTTGAATATATCTTTCATCAGTATTATAGTTTTTCTGTGTTTTAGCAAAATGTTTAAAGAATTTATTTTTAAAATAGTTTTTTTGAATGAATTTCTTCTAGAAATGGGTTTAATTTAAGAGAAAGACATTAAGGCTGTCATAAAAAAAGAATAAAATGTACATAAAGTATCAAAGAAAGGTAAAGAATGTGTAAAATGTGGGATTGTTTTTTGGTCTCTTTTCATCCAGCCGTCATTTTTTTTTTTTTGTCTTTTTATTTTCTACGTCTTTTTAAAGCCTTGCAGCAAACCAAAATAACTTCAGGGTCAAATAAAGATAAAGTTGATTTATTTATTATTACAAAAGATGTTTAATAATGTATTAATATGTCAAATTAAGTCTTAGTAATTTATCTTTTTAATCATTTCAGGTAGTAAAACTTATTTAAAACAGATCTATTCAGTTATTTTCAGAGTTATCGACTTGACAGGAATAGTTTTATTACATCACAGGCTGAGTAAGCTTACTCACTGTTTGTAACTTTAATGTATTTACACTAACCCGACCCTTACTCCTGCACGTGCACACCTGTTGTGTGTTGTATTTTTATATTTCACTTTACATCAAATTTCATATTCCTTATCTATTTTATTTGTACGTTCATACAAGATGTGTTTGGACATTTTTGCCTTTATTAGATAGGACAGCTGAAGAGAGACAGGAAGTGTTGGGAGGAGCGAGCAGGGGATGACATGCAGCGAAGGGCCGAGGTCGGACCTGAACCCACGGGCGCTGCAAAGAGGACTACAGCCCCCCCACATGGGGAGCACAACATAGCCACTAGGCCACCGGCGCCCCTTCATTTGACTTGTTATTCTATTACCATGGTAACTGTTTTTGAACCCTCACACCAGGTTAAAATCCGTGTGTGTGCAGACTGATCGTCTATAAACCTTTTTCTTTTGAGTGAAGTCAGTAAAGTTCAGAACGATATTTAGAAAGAATAAATATAGACATAACACATTGTAGTTCTTTAGGCGTGTAATGTTAAGATAAATATCCTGAAAGAAGACAGGTTTGAGAGCACTTTGATGAAATAAAAGTCATAAACTGATTATCACAGGATATACAGTAAAACTTCTAATAATAGTCCAGGCCTTTATTTCCTTCAGTCCATAAAATGACCCTGTCTTTATTTGGGACGGGACAGGCCTTTAATTATTTTCAAACAAAAGAACAAAAAAAAAAGGAAAGAATTGAAAATTGTAAATTTACCACAGAAAGAATACTTAACTTTGTACAAACTGAGGATGTGGACAAACACATTTTATTACAAAAAGCTTTTCAGGGCAGCTCATCGATCCAATCCTGCACATTATTTTAAACACTGAATGCACAGAGGCCTCTGACTGATATCTGCCTTCCTTTGTCTAAATGTGCGGCAACACCAGGCTTGTAAAAAGGACACGGCCTCAAATTAGGATGGGCTTTTATTTTGAAGTTTAAACTGTTAAAAACTAAATTTAGATTTTCGAGGGGTTTTAAAGACAGACCGTAGATCAGTGTCAATCATCCAGAGGTGGAAGAAATGTTTGATTGTGGATATTAAAAAAAATGTATGCTTCAACTTTTTCATGAAAATAAACGAGAGAAAATCTAATCTTCATTTAGACTACTTTTACAAGCAATCCTTTACACCTCAATAAGTAACTTAAACTAAAAAGGACACTCTCTCTCTCATCACACACACACACACACACACACACACACACACACACACACACACACTGTGTCACTGTTTTCAAGTTCTGCAGCTTGTTTTGAATTTGGACTTTTCCTTTGAACATGTCTTTGAGATTTTGTACGTTGGATATTTTCCTGAGACAGCTGAATGGAGAGAAGCACATTTATCAAACTTGACTTCTGACACACACACACACGCTCCTGTTCTTGTTTGTAGAGAAAGAAAGTAATATTGAATCTCCTCGGTGTAATTTAAAACCTCAAACTCAGTCTGAAAGATTCGATTTACCAGGAAGGGTTGACTTTTTGTGTCTTAATAAAACCATAAATGAGAAAAAAAATGTCTTCATCTTTTGATTCGTTGACTTTTTTTTCTGTCGCAGTCATGTTTTTTTTTAACCTATTTTACTTTTCTCTATGATTGCATTCAGTGGTTTTATGATAGATCTGGGATTTTTACTGATATGAGAAATAAGACGGAGTTTACAAAATTCCCCCCCGAGGATGAAAAGTGTTTCTGAATGTGCATCCTACTTGAAATCAGATGATGAGCTCACAAACACGGACATTAGCAACATGCTTGAGTCAAAGCAGGTTTTAAAGTTTTTTATTTTAATTTATAAATCCTACAGCAGCCCGAGACCAATCACTTTATTTCTTCTTAAAACTGCATTTTATCTCTTTCATTTTTATTTAAATAATTGTTCATTTTAAAAAAGCTTATCAGTGAGGTTGAGCTTTTCACTCCTCTTTTATTTTGATGTTAGGGCCTGTAACTCAGTTCTGCAGCAGGAGGCACTTTTCCATCTTATGTAAAAGGATCTTTAAACTTCATTTTCTTCCTGAACAGAACCAATAAGAAGACCGCCTAGGTTAGAAAATATCTGGTGAACATGCTGCAGAATTTAGGGTTTACAATAGAGGGATTGGACAGCCTCCAAAGTGTTTGTAAATGAACGTTACTCCCTGGATGTTTGGAAAGCAGCTCAGATTTTATAAGAAGGAACCAAGACAGAACTGTTACCCAGAGTGGAGCCTCAAAAGGAGAAACCTCACCTTTCTATTTAAAATAACATAAAGCTTTTTTTTTCAGTTTCTGAAAAATATTTTTGTAAGGAATTTGTGTTCAGTGAAACATTTTAATGGAAATTAAAGTCGCTTTACATGCATGATGGTGTTTAGTCGTGAACCGAATTCATCAGAGATGTTTTTTCTCCGCTCCAGTGCTCCATGTTGACTCTCCTCCATGTGTGTGTGTGTGTGTGTGTGTGTGTGTGTGTGTGTGTGTGTGTGTGTGTGTGTGTGTGTGTGTGTGTGTGTGTGTGTGTGTGTGTGTGTAGGTGTGTGTCGGCCTGCTGGAGGTGGTGTGTCTGCACAGAGAGCCGGTTCACGGCCACACATGCTTCGCTGCTAAATCAATACGTCGTCATGCTTGACGGTGAAGCTGGAGGAGGCAACTGAGGGGTGAAGCTCTGCACCCCGTTTGCTGGGTTCAGAGCGCCCGGTGTTTATGTGAGGGAGACTCTTTGAGAAGCTGAATAGACGAAGGTTTGGAGTTCAAAGTTAGGTGGTCAAATCGATAATCCATCATAACTCCGACTCACAGAAGACCTCCAACGAGAAGCCGCCTCCATCCAAACTCACATGTAGAGAGCAACTGCAGTGTGTGTCCTCTGGTCCATTTGAACGGATAAAAGGAGGCAGCGTGTGCGCGAAGGCCTTCACAGGAGCGAGAGGAGTCCGGGAAAATGTGACAAACAGGAATTTTGTGTTTTGTGATTGAGGTGGAGATTTTTTATTCTACTATTTCATGTAGAACTGCATACACAATGCTAGTCTTTGTTCAACCAAGTTAACAAAATACAAAGTGTTTTGTTTTTGATGATCACTTTAAAGATGTAAATCATCATATTTAGAAGCTGGGAAAAAAAATGTAACATGAAAAATTACTTAATTTTCTAATTAACCTTCTCGTAATCATCTTATTGTTTCACTTTTGGTTACATATTTTTGTACCTGTGCACTGTCAGTTGATTATTTTAGAACAAAGCAGCAGAACTCAGCGCTTGTTTTAGTTATAGGAAGTTATAGATGAATAAAGTGCAATCAAAAGTACTTTATTTGTCCCTGAGATGTAGAAGAGTAAAAGATAAGTGGAATGAAAAATTCTAATCGAGAATGTAGAGTATATGGAGGTTCCCAACCTTTCTTGGCTCGTGACCCCTTTTTGATTTCACAAAACTCGGGCGACCCCAGACATTTATTTATGTGAGTCCCACTTCATTGCTGGTGAATAGAGAATAGTTAACCGCATATGTGGGGGATTGGCTTGGCTGCGGCCAATGTTCCATCTAAACTGCACTATGTGGGTTTGGTGATCTGGTCTGGAGACCCCCAGGACCCTCATGAAGAAGTATTATTTTTAAAAGCACAAATGAAAAGAGTTTGAAGTATGATGATCATCATGAATATAATGATCGACAAAGTCGTTAAAAGAACTGAAATGATAGAATCCGTCTCTGCAAAGTTAAGGCCGCCTTGGATACAATCTCATTAAATGATAACCTTTAGGCAAAAAATGTAACCTCCGCAGTGGAGTCATCGTACAAAACCTACAGATTATCAGATTATCTGCAAACCACATAGCCAAGCTTTGTGAATGTATGTGCTTATCTCGATACCTTAAATCCTACTCTTCTCCCTAACCTCCACCTCCATCCTCTCCCTCATTTCCATCCGTCCTGTAATCTAAAGACTGTGACGACATCTATGTAGCTTCTTCATTTATCATAAAATGATCAATCGTGTGTTTTATCTCCTTTTTTCACCTTGTTACCTTCCACATCTCTCTCTGTTACTGTTCTCAATCAGACTCTGACACAATGAGGTCACACACTGCTGTGTTCTGCACAGTTTAAAACATTTGCACTCAGCCTGTTCACATCTTGGTCTTGCATGTGGTTCATCTCCTACATCTCCACTTCATTCACTCTTTCTCAAGGATTGCACGGCTTTAGATCTGCTCAACCTGTACAGAGAGTCAAAGAAAAAAACTGTCTAATTCATAAAGCACACGCAAAGGGTTAAATGCGCCCCTATTTCTCTGCAGAGCAAACAGCGTCTCTGTGTGCCAGTGCTGTTTGCATGTATTTAAATTGGCCATTGTGCGGTCATCTGGGGAAAATCGGCCCTTTTCTATGAAGATGAACCTGTTTGCAAAAAAGCCTGATTCACAAACAACATCAACACCCAAGAAAAATTAGAGTTAAAATGTTGCCTTCTGCATAGAGTTGGTGGTAACTGCGCCGCTGTACTGTTTTTATTAGAGATGCCATGCGAACTTTCAAGTGGACAGTAAAACAACTCCACCTCTGTATGACCTGAAAATAATCTGTAAATACATTTTGTAAATATTACTTTGACATCACCAGGGATGTCCGCAGCTTGACTCTTCACCCACATGTAGAGATTCTACCTTAACGAGGATGCAAGAATGAAATTCACATCACATTTTTTCATGTCTGGTTTCACAATTAACTTGAAAATGTTTCAACATCCCCTCCTAGCTGATCATATAGCCAATATATGGACAGAAAAGAGCTACGACAGCGCAGCTTTGCTGAGAGTCAAAGTGCAGACCGATTCTCTCCACATTCAGACGCAACAGAAGATCAAGCTGCACGGCACAAGAAAACTTTTGGGCTTTTCTGTGCAGGAATATCATTAGTGCTTTGTGAATCAGACCTTGAGACTAGAGCGGATAGCGGGAGCCAATGATGTGCAATTTTGGCGCAATTGCGATCCGCAGTCCATTATTTGTGAATCAGGCCAAGAGTGTGCATCAATTGGAAGGCACCAGCCTTATTCTCTGCAGCTCATCTTTAGGTGTTCTATAATCTATTTAGAGCAGCGTACATCTGACAGCTCCACGGGTTTACCCACGTGACATCCACCACTCTAAAAACATCATACATTGTGCTTGAATGCCAAGTTCCTGTCGTCAGCGAGCATCAACATTAGTAATCCTGCTTTGTAATAAAGCCGCCGTCATGGCTCTGTGCTTTGTGTGCTTTAAAAGGAGGAACACGCTTCCATTGAAGGTCTAATTGCTTTGACAAATCGCAGCCCAACATGTAGGCCGGGGCTTCCCTCACTATGTGCAGGTAAACACGGCTAATGGAAATGCCACAGCGGGACTTCAAAAACCTTATCTATTAGAGAAAATATGGCACAAACCCCTTACACATTACACTGGCGTATAAATCAAAGGTAAATGGGGCAGTTGTGGGGTAAACTGCCAGTAAAATAACAGTTGTTACAGATTTATTCACTCTGCACTGACTGCCAGATCTTGAACAAAGAACCATAAAGCAAAGAGAGGAAAAGATGAAAATTGTAAGAGTGAAGAAGCTTCTTCAAATTCCCTGTCCGACTTTCTCTCCCTCAGTGTGCAGGTCAGAGGTTTAATTTATTTATTCCACCTGGTTAACAGGGATAGTACTCCCAAAGTGGAGTGCCTTGCAGTCAGATAAGAGTGTCAGTTAAACGCCTCATTTGTAATTGAGAATACTTCACATTTTAGGGTGCAAAGTCTTCGAGAGCTCTCCAGAGGAGCCGGATCACGCCACACATCTCGACCTCTGTGATACACCTTCATATCTACAGCCCTGTTTGAATGGGAATGTCATTTCAAGAGGTTTTGGGTTATACAAAGTAAGACATGCCCCTCATTCAAGTGTCAGAGGCTCAGAATGGAAACATTGATGTCTTAAACAAAGTCAGGTGTATAAGTTCATACTGTAGATCTATACTCTGTGGTGGAAAGATGTTTTTCTGCAGCGCCTGTTAAAGGTCTAAGCCCTGGTTTGTATTCAGCAGTGGAGCAAAAAGCATTTAAAACTAGTCGGCAAACTGATAGTTGACGCCGGGATGGATAACTGAGCTTCTCCCACACAGTATATGTTGAACATTTGTAGATAAGAGCTTGATTTTTTATTAAAGAACATGTTTGCCTTACAAATCTATGTCTTAGTAGATCACAACATATCAAATTAAAATGCTGGCACAAATGTTTGAATTTACCACTTGTTTCAAAGAATACGTGTTAAAAATGATTTATTACATGCTTGTTTAGGAAAGTAAACATCACACACAAATGACCAAGAGTGATTTTTATTTCATCCAAGACAGTTTGGTGTGATCTACTGACACTTTGTAAATATTTTCTCAGTTTAAAGGAAGAATATGCAATTTTTTGATCCAGTAGATGTCGCCCTTGAGCACCAGCATGAAACCATAACAACTCGCGCTGCATTGTTGTGTTAGCATGCTAAGGCTAGCGATCTTTATTATGCTCGTATCTTCACACTGCATGTAAATTTACCCGAAATGACCGTGATCTAAAAACGCTTAGGTGACATGTTATTCTTATTTTCTCTAGTCCCTCAATTAAACAACTTTTATACGCAAGGGGATGAGCCTGCCTGCCGTCCTGGCGATGTAAACAAATGCTAGGAAAGGGTGTTACACCCATTGTAGACAGTCATGACTCAGAGAGTTATTTTCAGAGGATATACTTGATTTCTATTATATTTAAGTGTGAAAAATCACATATTCTTCTTTTTAAGCTTCACCAGCTCACGTTCTTTGATCAACAGGGGCACAACCAGCTCTTTTAAATCACCCTTTATAAGAGACTGAAATTGTGAAACTCTCCTGTAGCTGGTTATGAAGATTAAGGGGGGGATTCACCAAGAATGAATTGCAGCCGCTGCTGGCTTCATGAATTACTGTTTCAGTGTGACATCCCTTATAAATACTGTGGCGCAGTTACCGCCAACTCCCAGCACACTGTCAGGTTTTCACTTGAACTGCACATGACTATTAACGCCGTCATTTGTCAATTACATGTTTATGCAACAACAAAATTTTGCCTCAAATGAATGCTTGGCTCATTTAAATAGAAGCAAACAGCTTAGACACACAGATGACACTTTGGTGCATTTGGAGTGCATTTTACCCTTCGTGTGTTTGGAATTAGACAATGTCTTTTTGTCTCATTTGCACATTTTTAACAGGTGCAAACGCTGCTCAATCCTTTTGTGAATCAGGCCAATAGTCTTACAGCTAGAAAAGTAGTTTGTTGACCAATGCTTATTTAAATCACTGCACTTCTAACATTAGCCAATCACAGACAAGAGGTATTGAACATGAATCAGTTTCCAATCACTGCAAAAGACTTTCAATTCATTTAGAAAAGTACCGAGTTTTCTTCTTGGAGAAAAATCTCACCTCCTAATAAGACTTCTGTTAAACGACCTCAGAAAAGATTACGGACAGATGGAACCATCTAGTTACCATGGAAATCCCAGAACCACCTGTGGATGTGCTCATTGGCTCTCATCAACGCGTCCTAAGATTTAACTGCGCACACACACACACACACACACACACACACACACACACACACACATTTCAGGTAGACAGACTCACACACACAGACTGGCACTCTTTGAAGCACAGCATGGACGCGCTGCAAATAACAAAATGGCCTCAGCAGAGTGCCGGAACCATGGCTGCTACTTACTGCAGGAGAGCTGTGCTAAAAAAAAACACAGACTTATAGAAACCTGTAACTTTAGAAAAAAAATCTGACAGACGGGGAGAGGGAGGGGGTGAAACATGAACTGAAACTTTGTTGAGAGAAACTACCTCAAATGGCTCAGACACCTCCAACAACACAACATCACCCATGCAATCAGGGAAGACGTTTCCACGCAAATAGAAAAACAACTGACCAACAAAAGTTGAGCCCCCACATAAACCACACAGCCAACAAGGATGTGATATCGAGGAAATATTTGCTTAGAAAGTTATATTAAAGAGCACAATAAGGGCCAATATTTTTGTTTTGTGAATGTGCTAATTTTATCATGAATAAAATGGTCCTATACTGTCAGATTCATGAGCAATAGTAAAAGAAAATAGAAGATAAAGGAGGACAGAATACTCTTACTTCCTCATGGAAGATAGAGAGAACAGAGTTTTGGGAACAAAAAAATATTTTTTAAAAAGCCCCAAAAAACGGGATGGATATGAGGGATAAAGTATAAAGTGTCACATTTTGGGAGTGAATTTATTAACAAAAAAATCTTTAAAAGATAAAAGGACAAAAGAAAGACTCGTCGTACCCTGCCATATGGCCAGTACACACTACAACCCATGGATTTCATCAGCACTGACTTTTAAATGAATTAAGTCTTAATTGTACCTCAATTACACTCCACTTTCTCCTCAGTTAAATCCTTAATTAGCATTAATCAGAAAGCAGGCCTAATGAGAGAAAATACATCCTAGCTGCAAAGACAGAGCCAGACAAAGATGTATACAAAATGCAGCTTGCTGTACATTCTTCTGATTATGCCAGTTAATACATTCCTCAATAATTTGTTGGAACAAATTGATAAGGAGACTATTATGTTTTATTTATAGATTTATAGAGGATTTTACTTAAAGTTCTCATCTAAAGAAATAGTCCCTGAGAAATCGAAGCCACAATGTAAAGCCGTAAAGCCAAATGTATGACACTTTGACATATGGACTGTAGCTGGGATCCAAGCACCAACATTTCAATGGAGGGCACAATGCAGATTTTGTGCTTGCTAAGCCGATTGTTTTTTTTTCTGAAAGCGACCACAAAGGGTTAAACGCTGCCTTATATTATGCAGCAGAGCTACTAGCATCTCTGTGAACCAGTGTTGTTTGAGCGTATTTAAAAGAGCCGTTATGCATTCAATTCACAAACAATGGTGCTAATAACCGTCCTCAGTTAAAATGAAAACTGTACCACCTGTTGAGAGTTGGTGGTAACTGCGCCGTGTTATTTACAGTGTAAGGAATGTCAGGTGCAAGTCAATTAATCAGGAAAACATTTTCAACTTAAAAATACTTGATCTGTATATATAGGGGAAATATTCCATTATTACAATCAGGATAATGAATTGGTCTGGGGCTCTCAGAGGTTGACCCCTAGCATCTATGTACATTTTGTTTGCCGACAGACTGTATAGGTCGGTATGCAGGAAAGGTAGATTTTTTTAAATCTGTGTGAGCTGCTCTCATTGGCTCGTTAAAGGGAGGAAGCTCTGTTTTAAACTGTGGAACTTGTGTAACATCTGGAAAGACATACTTCAGTAGAAGCTGGCGCCTCAACTCAACAATCTGTCACAGAACAGGAGCAAAGTGCTCGGAGCAGAACAACTGTATGAGCGTGTTTGTTCTTGAATATCATAAGCATTATGTGAATTGGACCTTGAGATGGAGAAGATAAGGACCTGATTTATGCACGATACATAGAGCTAATGCATGCTACTCTTAGTGATTCCTCCTGAGAGAGGACTGACTTACCTCCGGAGCCACAGTCGTCTCAAACTGTGAATATGTCGGATCAGTGTGCTAGCCTGTTTAGACTCACACGGGAAATAATTTGCATCAATGATGATGAAGTTAGACTAGATAAACAAATCAATGCACCTCCTCAGTTAGGTTTTCTGCCTCACAACTGTCAAAAACGTCTTTGTATTTATCAGTTTTATACACTTTGACAGTCCATATCATGTCATTTTACACTTTATATCTGCATCCGTTTCACTGATTTTCAGTCAACAAGCTTTTCTTCTGCTCTTCCTTTTTTTTTTAAAACCCCAGTTCCAAGTGGCTCATGGTCACATATAACTTATATGTTTCAGGGTTATCCTTTTGTATGTCTTTATTAGTTTACCTTAAGAAAGAGAACTGTCTCTCTTTGAGAGGAGAATGCTCCTCAGAATAGATGGCTCGCTCACAGTTGACACATCGCCAGCAGAGCAGGGACGATTCTGAAATCATGTATCAATTCAGCAAGTTAAATACTCACTATCATTTCAGCTCTGTTTGTATTGAGTGAAATATCTGTCTTTTCATCTGATACATGCTCAAATAAATTCATGAATACCTGAGTAAATCACTGACTTTGTGCTGTTTGGTGCTGGGCTGGTTGTGAAGTGGTTTTGCTTTGATGAAGAGACACTACTGATGCTGCTGTTAACACAGTTTATAAAAGCAGACTGAAACACTTCAGTCAAGTTTAATGCCATGATACCCAAACAATGACCTAAAAGACACTGCATAGTTTCTCAGAGCTGAGTTGAAATGGGTGATAACTGCCTTTTTGATTTCTATCATATGAACATAATGGCTGGAGGGATATAGGTGGATTTTGGTAGCAGTAATATTTTAGTTTTTATATATATATATATATATTATACTTGCAGTTTGGGTGTCATTGACTTTTTGTTTTTGACGGGCTCAAGTTGTAGAGGCAGGAAAACAGTCTTTGTGGAGAAGCAAAAGAGGCATTACGTATCAACTGAAAAATCCTGGAACACACCAATAAATGTCTGATGAAAATGTAACTTTTAAAGTTCACATATAATTCAAAAGAAAAGTCCATCTTCTCCGTCTTTGGCATGCTCCACGTTTCAGAAAATGTGTGCCCAAACAGGCCGTTTGGAGATTTTCCCTTCATGACATAATTTGAGGAGCTCTTGGACTTATTTAAAGTTGTTAATAAGGAGGATTATATTTGACCTTTAATCAATCTCTATATCATGATGTCTGCAGAAAGTAATCTGTTTTTAGATTATTCAGCTCCAACTTCCTTTTTGCATCTCAAGCAACAGACCTGTAAACAATTACCAGTGATCTGTAAAGAAAGAACACAAAAATGCATACAAAAACAAAGCCAGCCAACCTCTAAAGAGGAAGTCATGCTTACTAAGAGACAGTATCAGCTAACAAAAAGGAAATATTTCCTTCTAGTTCCAACTATCCCTGCGTCATTACAGTAAACTTATTCTTGAAGTGTGAACGGTCTCAGGACTTCAGAGTGTTTCTAAGTGCTGCATGAAGCCCCGAGGACTTTCATCACCACCCACACAAATTAAAAGCAAGCTACACTTTGTCACAGCAACTCTATAAAAATAGAGTTTATGACACTGAATTAACATGTTAAGTCTACTGTCAGGATCTCTGACAGTGTGTAGTTAACTTGGTCATATAAGGACACCGTGAGTAGGTGGTGCAAACTGACCTGTCAGTTATATTTGTTGTTGGTCTCTGATCACTCAGTGGATCAGCTTTTAGAGGGGAAAGCCTCAGCAGATCATGTAAGAAAATCAACCAGTGCTTAAACTTCAGTTTCGCCAAGTATCACTCTTGTTTGCCAAAAGTGAATTATTAGAAAACACAATAAAATTATTTAAACTCCTTATTGGCCTATCAGACAAAAGAACTAAGGCTGAGAAGTATTACCAAGAAATAATTTTTTGATTATCTTTGATTATAATAAATGTGAGGCCTCTCATACAGGCAGCTCTTTAACCCCAAATCTCCACATAGTCAGTGGGCGCTTCGGTCCGTCAGCGCAACGCACTACACCGCAGTTTGCTGCCACTCTCGTCAATCATTGTGTTTCCACACAGCGAGCACTGCGGTCCGTCTCCGGAACGTGCCACCAACGCCACAACGCTCTGCTCCGTTTCTAATACGCTGCGAGTCTATTTTTGACGGACTACGCTGCAGGCATGCGTCAAGCTAGACAGAATATAAAGACCCGGACAGGAAGTCACACAAGGACACAAACGGAGCGTGCAACAAAACAACAAATGTACGTTTTTCTCTTTTTTCCCTCGTGATCGTGTAGTTCCCCTGAACGTCCGTCCGACGGAGCAAAACCGCGGCCCTGACGGTCACAGACAGCGGCGCGCACAGACTATGTGGGAATTGAGGGTAACAGGAATTTTCAGGCGGATGCTTTCTTATGCCGCTCTCACTGCAGTGCAGCCATTTGGAAATTAAAAGTTTAATTGGCTTTTACAATATTGTACAAAATATGAAATTTTCCAAATATGCTACTGCTGAGATTTCTGTAGGTAACTGTAGCATCAGTGACAGCGCTGCTTCACCCAGCAACATTAGCACCAACATCATATTGTTGACACCATGTAATACGACTCATACTTTTTTCTTCATGTTTGGTTGACCTGTTGCAATAACATCTACTGTGTTTCAATGTAGAGCAATAGAGGACGGTATCACTGGTAGCAGCTGTCAATCTCAGATTGTGTTAAATCGTTGTAGTCTTCAGTAACATCGTGATAATGAGGCCTGTAGTTTTGGTGTGTCTTCTTCGTGGGAAGTTGTTTTGAACTTTAGTCACACTGTACAGTTTCATCTCAGGCTTTTTATGTTAACATTAAAATAGAGGCGGACAGTTGCAACTCCAGGGACGTTTTTTGATCCCAGTCAGTCTCTGTCTCTGCCACAAACCTCTCCCACTGGGCCGTGTGTCTTTGTTTGAGATGCTGGAATAAATCTGCGCTGCGTTTAGACACCACAGACTTCAGAGAAACCTTACAGAGGACAGCGGTTTGCTTTGAGGCTCGATGCTGAAAAACACGTCCACTCTCTTTTTTTTTTTAAAGAAAGAAAGAACTCTCCTCACTTGAATTAATGCAAGTGCATGCAGCCATGTTGCTATTACTCGCCACCTCAGTCTCTCGCCTTTCAATCCCACCCACACTTATTTTGAGAAGTTACCTCTGCAGCTCTGCTCTCCTTCAAAAGTGTGAATCTCTGCAGCTTCAAAGGCAGAAATTTGCTTCATTTGATCAACTCCTTTCCATTTTTTTCACCTGAAGATAACAAAACTTTTGTCAATCTTTTTTTTAAGGAAGGAGTCAGAGGTCGACTTTTTGTGCCTCTGCTCTGAAGCTCCTCATATTTAGGAAAAGAAATTGAGTTTGAAGTAGTGTGTTATTGAACAGGATAATAAAATGCAGATAAAACCCCTGTTGAAAACATTTACAGTAAATCTAAAATCTCTGAAATACAAGTTTGAACACTTAATCGCAAACAGGTAATCGCAGATATCTTTTGGTAGCATTCAGAATCAGAATCAGCTTTGTTGGTGAGGTATGCTCACACATACAAGGAATTTATCTTCAGTAGACTGTGATCGCCGTGTACGAAAATTAAAAATGAACGAATAAATAAAAACTACTATATAAAAGTATAACTCAGACAATAGTGCAGTATAGTGCAGAAGATGCTTAAATGAGCATGCTAATGCAGTTCTTAATTAGGTAACAGACGGGTTCATTGACATGACGTGGATAGTCCTTTTTTCAGTATGTACATGAAGGCAGTGTGCATAGGTTGATATCAGATGAGGAGGATGACAATATTTACATGATTCAGTGAGTGACCAGACATGGATAAATAATCTTATATACATTCACAGTGGGTGTTTTGTTACAGGGTTATTCCAGAGTGACAGTTCTGACTCTCTGTGACTGTTTAGCATTCTTCAGAGTGACAGCCTGGGGGAAGAAACTGTTCTTATGTCCGGTTGTTTTGCCGTACCTACCTGAGGGAAGGACTTTGAAAAGTTTGTGTTTTTGAGGTGTGTGGGGTCTGCAGTGATGCTACCCGCCCGTTTCCTGACCCTTTGACCGGTACAAGATCCTGATGGTGGGCAGGTCAGCATCAATGATTTTTTTCCTGCAGTCCTGATTGTCCTGTTTGGTTGCAGATCCAAACCAGACAGTGATTGAGGTGCAGAGCACAGACTGGATGATGGTGGTGTAAAGCAAGACCAGCAGCTACTGAGGCAGGTTGTACTTCCTGAGTTGACGCAGGAAGTACATCCTCTACAGTGCCTTTTTTCTATTAGTTTCTAGGTGGGAGGTCCACTTCAGGGCCTAGGATATTGTGGATCCCAGGAACCTGAAAGTGTCCACAGGAGACACTGTGCTGATGAGGATGGTCTTGAAGTATTGTCTTAACATCAAGTCCATTCAATCAATCAGTCATTATTTGTATAGCGCCAATTCATAACAAATTATCACAAGACGATTTACACATGGGATATTATGAACAAAGGGTTTCTCCTTTGTATTCCTCTCGTTCCTGTTGTCTACACTTCCTTGCCCCTGAGGTGGAGGTCCGAGCAGGCCGTGCATGAAACAGGAAGGCGGTGGTTGTGGGGACGACACAGTCCGATGGTGGAGGGTGGGTCATTCTCGCCTCTCAAGTTGCTCATCAAAATGTAAACCAAGGCAACTCACAGAAAGGAAGTCATGACTGAAATGTTGCTGTCCCTTATCACTGGCTACAGCAGACAACCAGAGACGTTTGCCGACACTCTCCGAGGATATAAGATCATAGGACTATAGTTTTTGAATCTGTGACCATGTGTACAATAGTCTGTACAGCCAGCAAAAAAAAATATCTGGATTTGCTTGAAAATAACCGGTCTTAGGTTTGTTGTAATAACAACATCATGATGCAGATTTGCAAATACTCATGCTTTGATTGGCTTTCGTGACATAACATCAAGCTGTCTGGACGCTCAAGTTGAAATGTTTGATCTGTAATTGAAAATTCATTGCACTTGAATGAAGACCTGCGTGTACAGAATCTGTTTTTGAGATCAAGTAATTGTCCTTAGAATGACAACAATGGGAGCCGATATGTCATTTGGATAACATTTGTTTTTTTGCTGTCCACACGGACTGTTTCTCCGTCTTACACCAAAGCCTGCTAAAACCTAATTGGTCAATACAGCTCGGAATATGAACCTACTACAAACCGAAACCAGAACACTTCCCATGCTGACAATCCAGACCTGCGTGTACAGAATCTATTTTCATGTACTGTAGAATCTGTTCATGATGTATTATATGTTGATGTATTATATGTGCGACTGTAATCTTGGCCATGCAGGAAACTCTGGTAAAAGTGATGTTTAATCTTGTTTGGTTTAGTTTTCGTGTTCATATATTTTTTTTATCATTTACAAACCAGTGGATAAAAGGGAATTGCAGAGCTGTAGTCATTTCCTCTAACATTCACAGTCGAAAAAGATCTTTTCCTCCTTTGCAGCCTCCCTTGACAATTATCAGAGGACTATGCCAGCTCCACTTTGTTAAATATGGCTTGAGCCTTGACCCTAGTCGCCATGACAACATAAAAACACTGGCTGTCCTGTAGCCATGGTGATGAAAGCAGGTGGACGCTGAGTTGCGAGGGGTGAAGCAGGGCTGGAACAGGAGGGAGGATTGAGGTTACTGATGAGAAGAACAAAACCCAGACAAGAAAAAAAGGTTTATTGGTAACGCACTTTTCAGAGACTAAAAGACACTGTAGGCTACATAAGTTAAAAAGGTCCAAAAACAACATGGTAGGAACAAAGAGGGAGCAGGTGATTCTCTACAGGTGATATACAGAGCAGTGAAAGAAAGCATATAAGATGAAGAAAAAGAAAACAGGAGGTTTAACAGAGGGCAGATAACATGATCTGTTTCCGAACATCTAAATAAGAAATCATCAGCTATTTTGTGTCACCATTTCTTTATATCTCTCTCTTTTTTGTGCATTACCTCTTTCCACACTATTCCGTCTTTCTCCTTTTTGTAAGTCTGACTCACTGTGTGTATAGAGGTGTATTCAGACCCAAAGCCAGGAGAATATATGGCACAGTATTAATCATAGAAAGTCCCTACAAAGACCCAGAGTCCCATTTTCACCAGATGACGCAAATCAAGTGATTAAGTCATTATTGGATGTTAAACTTCACACAACTCTGGGAACTAACTTATAATGAAAATATTATCAGTTTAAATTCTTCTGACAGAGATTGCATCAGAAATGGTCGATCTGAGTCTTTTCAACAGGGAGAGTTGTGGCGGGTCGGCTAGCAGTTATATAGCACACCCCATGTCCAGAGCTTTAGTCCTTGAAGTTTGTGACTGTGTTCAACTTCGACCGTCAGCGCTTTGCCCCACCTCATTCCCCACTCTCTCAACCCACTTTCCTCCACACTAAAGGCATAAAAATCCCCCAAATTATCTCAAAAAAGTACAAATTTATAGTCCAAAATCAGAGATACTTCATTCAACCTAGCAGAGACATTCAGGTGTTGCAGTTGCTCTTAGCTTTGCTTCAAGCTTCATCCTGCCATTAGATGCCTTTGATTGTATTTAAAAACCCATTCGGCCAAGCAGGCAATTATACGTGCTACAAGTGGCATTTTTGCATAAGATTTGGATTGTGCCCACTGGATGGAATTAGGTCTTTTACCTTTACATTGTTTGCTGTCGAATGCTGGGATTTAGCCATTTTAAAGCCAGGGCTCGCCTCCCCACATGTAAATATTCCAGCTAAAGTTCCCTCCAGACACCACTTTGCAAGGGGATCCATGCAGCTTTATGGGTTTGGCACCATCCTGGACAATGTGTTCAAGAAAAACCAAACAACTAAAGCGGACTGTTCTCCTCAATGGAGGGAAAAAAAGGGAGTCAGCCATACCTTTTTTTTTTTTTCCAGGAATGCAGTATGACAATAGGTCCAGCTTCATAGGACTTCCCTTCTGTCTCCCTTCTTTATGTCTCAATACAAGTCAGATACATTTTATGTGACTGTACATTTGACATTCTTTCGTTAACTCGTCTCTTTTGTCACCCTCCGTCTCTCATTTATTGTGGCAGATGATGGTTATATTTTTAACCCAACTTTTTTTAAAGCCTGTGCTTCTGCCTTGTTGTTTTTTACTTCTTAAAAAATCCTGAATACCTGTTTTTCCTCTCATATTTATTTTTCTTTATTCGCTGCTACCACTTTTCTCTCTTCTTACCGTGCAGCAATAAAAAAAAAAAATGGTGAAGAAGGGCAGAAAACTGCAGCGACCAGTTAAGTGGGATAAAAATAAGAGAGCTCCTGCTGAGAGACGCCTGTCTGAAACTTTACTGTCTCTGACGCCCACTTTTCTTCTGGCTTTGAGTCGCAGTTGTTGTTGCTGCTTTCCTGTGACTTTTCTTTTCTGAAACTCTTCAGAACTAAGGCAAAGTCTTTGGAGGAATGAATTGAAGATGTTTGTAAGTAAGCCAAACAAAACGATTTAAATTGTTCTCATTCTGACCTGTTGGAAATGTCACATTTGTAAAAAAACAAAACACAAAAAACCAGTATTGACACAACACCACCCCTCTGCTGCTGTGGTCATTTAGACAAAGTGGTGGTAAGCAACATGAACATTTCACCTTTATGGACCCCAAACATTGTTTCTGAAACATGTCTGTTCTATTCAGCTAGTTCTGCCGTCAGCTAACAGATATAAATCCAAATAATGAAAAGTACCAAATGTTGTGTGTCACTCGGCTGTAGTGCTGTGTGTCTCTCATTATTAATACATTGTTATATCTTAAAAACTCCATATATTTCCCAGCCCCATTGTCCTGAGTTTTCCTAAAATAGGATCTGCTTTTAGAACAACCAGTGAACAAAGATCTGAAGTCGTTGTTGGCACAGATGACTTTGACTCAATGGGGACATCAGGTCAGGTCAAAATGTGAAATAAACCCATCTGAGAGAGCTGGTTTATACAGGATCACAAACCTCCTCTGGTGCTTGATTCATGTTATATTTTGACCAAAGCACAGATGTTTCATTTAGACCACAGGGGACTGTTTGGAAAGGTAGAAAAGTTGTATAATATGTCCTCTTCAAAGCAAAATGTTTTTCAAAAGAAATCCATGGAAAATCTATAGAAGAGTATCATATTAAACATAAATCTTGCTAATTCAGATAATCTGAGCAGGTGTTCTGGATTCAACAATTCAACTATCTTGTAAATTTGGACCTAACAAAGCAGATCTTTTGAATTAACACGCTAACATTCTAATTATCTTGTAACTCACAAGATTTACATTTTTCTCAAATGTGCCATAGACTTCTGCACAAATCAACACTGTCAGACAATGACTATAAAGTATTGAGATGTATTAGAACTCGCTTGTTAACTTTGTCTCAAATGTTAAGGATAAGGGTGGTCAGCATTTCAATGATGGACTGGTAGCAGGATTTGTTGGTCTGAATGGATCAAGATGTCTTGTTCTTTCTCGCTTTATGTCTCTCTCACACACACACACACACACACACACACACACACACACACACACACACACAAAGACACTAACACACACACACACTCCCCTCCTCTTCCCGTCAGTCACTCAGTGTGATTCTGGCTTTCTTTAATGGTGGAGTGTCAAACAAGACAGAGAGAGGTGCCGATGCTGAATAGTATACCAGAAACACAGAGCTGATCTTATCGAAATCACACACACAGGCCCACACACACACACACACACATACACACACACAGAGTCCCTCGCCTCTCCTAACAGATAATAAACAAAGTGCAGACAATAATTGCTCTCCAGGATCTGTGGCGCCTGTTGCTGTGCGGATGTGTGTGTGTGCGCATGCTCCTGTGTATTCTGGTGTATTGATGGTCATTAAAATTAATGATGAGGGGCTGATGTCACCAAGTAAAAGACGAGTGTGTGTGGATGCGTGTGTGTGAGTGAGTGATATATGGAGAGAGATAGAAGGGATGCAGGATCATCTTTTTGTTGCAGAATCAAACTGTACTTTGTGGGTGTGAAATCATGCATGTTTGTGCACATGTGTGTCTCTGTCTATCACGGTGAGATTTATGGGTCACTAAAAGGTAGAAAGGGCGAGTGTGAGAGAGGAAGAGAGAACGGAGAGGGAGATTCGAGACACTTGAGCATAAATCACTACCTGACTCTTTTCCCAAATGGACACTTCTATCTGTTGGTTACTCAGACGGGAACTAGAGGAGGAGGGGGGAAGGACAAAAGGGAGGGGGGGCTGGCAATGTACAAGAGTGTGAGGAAGACGAGGGGAGAGTGTGAGCATGAGGAAGCAGATATTTAACAAGAAAAAAAACTGAACTGAGTGAAAGTGGAAGGAGGCTTACTACCATTGTTAGATTTTCATGAATATTTGCGCCGCTGTTTTTTTCTGCAACCATAAATAATAAAAATAAGATGGCAGGAAAGAGTTTTTCAGAGAAAAAAAATGGAGGGAGAGAATAATTAAAAGGGAGAAAACAGGGAGTACTCGAGAACTAAATGACATTCAGTGCAATTCAAAGCTGAATGTTTGCTTGCAAAAGCTTCTATAATTTGATTTTCCAGCAGAATAGCTGTTAAGTGGGCCAATTTCAGACCGTGCCACATGCACTTGAATGCAGCATAACAGAAAACAGAAAATATTGAAGACAAATGTAATATTAAACACTTCAATTCCAAATCCTTAAAAGCAGTCGAGAAGAAGTTTTTTGTTTGTTTAACTCCTAATACACATTAAATATAGCATCAGCATACCTGCAGGTATTTCTCTCCATAAAACTCAGCAGCTTGGCACCTGTGCTAAACAATGATGGAAATCTTTGTATGTAAATATGTAAGATGAGTAAGATGTAAATGCACGCATGCAGAGTCTGTAAATGTGTACGTCTCACTGTGAATAAATAGATTAAGATGCATCTGGAGTTAGCATCATTAGCTCGAAAAATTTACATAGGGAACATATGGAGGACACTCGTGTGCATTGTGCTTAGTTACTCAATTATCCACACTCAGACCCACTCGTTTGTTGTGTTTGTCATGAAGCTGGTGCCTTAATGACATCACCACATGGTGTGACAGCCTAAAGAGCTTCTGTATGTGTGTATCTGCTGGCACAATGATTTACTTTCCAAGGCAAGGCTGAGGCTCACTCAGTGGTTAGATTTTCAAAGAAACCTTCAAAGATAGGATGACTTTCCAAACACCAAAAACTTGAGGCTCATTTATGCTCGACATCTGATACGCATGCAGATACGGAGTCTTCTGCGTTCATTTTGTTTGTATTTCTGCACGATTTTTGGAATGTATACAGATAAAGACATTACTTTCCAATACCACAGAATAAACAGCATGGAAAACAGATTTATAATCATAACAATCCTTTAAATATTGATGACAGTTTAATTATTTTTAGGCCAGAGTCAACACTAATTCCTCAAAAAGGTCAATGTTAAATTTTAACATTTTGTATGTGAATGGAAGTACTGGGTTTATTCAGCTGCTTTCACACATGCATTGCTGAAAAATTTCCCAAAAATTCCAGGACAGGCTGCCCCTGAAATCTTCCTATAGGGGTTCTTTCAGTTCATTTTTTTTTTTTAGACCGACAGACCGAGCTACTGTCTTCGATTAGATCTGCAGAGAAAGAAATCATTCAAGAAATAAGTTTTGACCTGCAGGTTTCGGATGCTGCATGTATGTCAGAGTCCTGTTCACAGTCAGTGCCCTTTAACAGAAACACACAAAGTGTTTGTGCTGTGCTCAGAGAGCTCAGCCAGCTTCACTTTAGAGTTTTTCTTTGGAAACAAGAATTTCAGGGGAGTCTTAATGTTCTCCTGACTTTTATGCCCAGAGCCTAAGAAAAGCTCTTTCCCTTCCCATCCTGCACAATCTTTTTACTGATGGGGAAAACACACACAGAGGCACACATGCACACACACTGAGAGTAAAACATGTCTCCTACTGATTTTTGAAACACTTGACTCAACCTCAGGGACATGTCGGTCTACTGAGCACGCACACACACAAACCTTTGGAAGGGAACAACTTAACCTCAGAGAGTTGATCCTTGCTAAAATCTACTGAAATATGAATAACCTGGTGGCAGGAGGGGAGGAGGTTGAACTGGAGCAGACACAAAGAGGGGGAAGGAGCAGGTAGGAGCGGCAGAAGGAGTTGGTGAATATTAGATGTGGAGAGACGAGGTCATGGAAAGGTCTCGGACATGTGCTGTGTCAGTGCCGCTACATGACGGGAGAACTACTGTGGCAGAAGCGACTCCACCGAGGCTGCAGAGAACCAAACATCCGACCTTAAGTATCTGTAACTCTGCTGTCTGGATAGGTACAAATATTCAGAGTAAACACTTCAAGTACTAGAAAATGCTCTCCCTCTGCGTACATTTGTACTTCTGCTACTTTTTCTCATGTATTCAAATACTTTATTTCCCTAGAATCTGACAACCTGAGCTAAAAAAATCAATATAGTCAATAGTCAATAAAGTAGAGATATTGTCCTGACCTGGCTGTTCACATATTCACCTTACATCGGGAGACTGTGCCTGTCAGACCAGACGGGGGGGCGGGGGGGTCTCCTGAGGTAAGGAAGTAAAAGAATAAGGCCCACTGGCATCCTTCGCAATTATTACAAATGACCAGAGTTCAACAGGGAGAAAAGGTGCTGTGTTCAGGGAGGCCAAAAGAGGAAAACTGGATAAAAAGACGTTTTTTTTTTTTTTAAACCCACCATTGTATGTAAAACATATGTAGCAAACATACTGATACATAAGGATTCAGAAAGGAAGCACAAGAAGTGAAAAAGGTGTTTTTTTTTTTATTATACACGTTTTGGTTTTCATTCAAACCAAAAGTTTGAGGAATAACCTTCAAATATCTCAAAGTACAATTCACTGTTGGACAAAGATATAACACTTTATTGATGAGGCTCATACAGCTGGGAGCGAGAGGAAAGGGAGAAAGAATAAAAAACGAGAGAAAAGAATAACCACAGGAGAAACACACACACACACACACACACACACACTCGTGCAAATTTACTCCAGAGGAGTGACAGAAAGGTGTGACAGGGTCAGCTGGTGAGAGGTTTCATTTTCCCAGAATGCACTTGAACAAGCCTCCGAGGGACCCGATCAGAGAGTAAGATTTAGGTCAGGTTGTCGTCAGCACATAAATAGTAACAACAAAAATGTCAACACGTCAATGTGAGCAAAGCCTTCACACACACACACACACACACACACACACACACACGTGGATACACACACACAGTTACACAAAAAGGAAAAGCTTGTAACATTTAAATGTGCAGACTTTTCAAAATTAGACGGTCCAGCAGCAGAAATATTCTCCTATAATTGCCTGCAGCGTTAACAAAGTGGCCTATTATCCTGGCACATTACACTGAGAGATTTGCTTTAATTCAGCTTTTTAATTGGCCTATATTGTTGTAATCTAAAGAGAAAGAACACGCTCTTATTCTCATTAAACAAGAGGACCTAATTTGATTTAGTGAGTGTCTCCATGTTCCTTTAAGTTTCTGCTTTGTCTGATGTAATTACCGACAGCTGCAAAGGTCCAGAGTAGATTCAAATGAGCTGAGCTTTAAAAAAAAAAAAGTGAATTATTAACTATACCTGAGTTAACATGGGGAATGTCCCCTGAGTATCAGGAATTTATAAAACTTCATGACAGCTTGTCAAATAAACGTGGAGGTGCTTCGGTTAAAATATAACTTGACTCCAGCACCAGAGGAGGTTTGTGACCCTGTATGAACCAGCTCTCTCTGAACGCTCCGTTTTGGTGTGTGTGTCTCTTTAAATGCAATGAGCCCCCCCCCCCCCCGAGTATTCCCGGTAGACATCACTCCTCTGTAGCGGGAATAAAAATGGTGGACCTGCACAAAACTGTTGCTCTAGGCTGGGGGTGGGTGGAGGCATGGGTGGAGAAACCAGGGGAGGGGAGGGTATTTCTTTTTTTTTTTACCAGAATCACAAGGAGAGCACATTTGAAACGGAGCATTTTTCTCTGTGTTGTAAGACTTATGCAGACCACAAACGAAGGCCTAGATGGGTTTATTTCACATTTTGTGGGTCAGTAGACACTCAGGTTACCCAAATATATGTTCACAAACACTGTGAAAGTGGATTTTCATCATATGTCCCCTTTATTTTTTTTAGTTTAATGTATTTAACTCGGAAACCCTCATTGAGATTAAGAATCTAATTCACAAGAGTGTCCTGGCAGAGAAATAAACAATTTATAGACATTAAATACAGAACAATTACAGACACAGATCAACATGTCCTGAGTCACAGAGAAGAAAAGTCATTATTCAAAGCATCTACAAGCTGAAGCGTCTTCCTCCAACACCTTCAATCTACTTTTCAAAATATTTAAAGAGACCAACTCTGACAGACACAGATAGTCCTGCATCCAGATCACAGGAGCAGCGTACCTGGAACTCCTTTTCCCCGTTTCAAGACGCACTTTGGGAACAGATAACAACAATATGTTTTGTGACTGGTCCAGATAAACATGTTATTCTAAGATATGACAAGTGAAACAAGAAGGCCTGAACTGCCTCTAGTGATTGAAAGTAGCTAACAATGCAGCGAGCTAAATTGTCTTGGGTTTCAGATTTTTATTTTAAATGAGAGACTTTTACAGGTGGATTTTTTCCTCACTGCCCTGACGGATATTTCTACTGATTAAGCATTCAAGCCTTCTTGTTTCACTTGTGATATCTCAATTTAACTCGTCAGGTTGATGATATCAAGTTTATCAAAAGACATTTTTTAAATAGAAATTTGATTTGAAGAGCAGATTTTATTTTTAACTTATTAAAGTAAATGGGTGATATTTCTATTTGTTTTTGCTGCTCTGTAGTTACTTTTCTTCTTTTCTTTCTCAACTCCTCCAAGCTGAAAGCTTCCTGTGTTCGCTTGTAAATAAGTTCATGTCATGTTAATTGAATAATAAAATAAATCTTTTGAAGAGTTAAATGTACTGGAAGCCTCACATCCACCTTTCTGCTAAAACAAATGCTCTAATGTTTGCAAGTTTGAGGTAAGAGTCTATTATGTGAAATGATGAACGTGGAGAGAATGCTTTTCCTACATATAAATATTTTTAAAATATAAATAAGACGAATGCACTTTCTTAAACTTAAGATTTTTCAGTTTTACTTCATAGAACAGAGTCAGATAGAAATGCAGATCCTTCTCACATAGCACGGGCTATTTTTTTATTTTAATGCAACATGAAGTATGCACAGTGAAATAAAAAATGGTTTCTCCTTTTGCATATTTTGATAAAGAATAACATCCACTTTTATCATTCTAACTATTTAAAATGTAATTATTCGATATGCAGGTTTAAATAGGCCAGATGAAGACAGGCTGTAGATTAAAAACTGTTTGATTTGACACAACAGATTCATTTTGTATTGATAATGGTTTATTTTTATTCAATCTTTTTAGCTGGATAAGAATGGAGGATTTTTGTTTCAGTAAAGGAAGTCTTTTTTTTAAATGAAGGTTCTATAAAGTCTTTGATTGGAAAAGGCAGAATATATTTAAATCATTTTAACGTATTAAAGTGCAACTAAACTACGGTCGCCTTGACAACCCACGTTTTTTCACCACCCGAAGTGCAAAACGCAACATTTGAAGACATTCATCAGACAACCTATTTCAGAAGCTCGTTATAATGTCATTTTTTAATGATCCTCAACGGGGATGTGAACAGTAATATTAAAATAGTGTTGCTAATAATCTCTGCATTTTATTTTTAGAAACTTTACATTAAAACATTAAACATTTAGTTGATGCGCTGCTGACACAGGGAGAAATTATCAGGAGATAAAACATTTTAATCTATCAAATTTAACCTAAAATACACAAAAGGGTTTGAATGAATGGAATAAAGTGCAATTTGCATTGTTACTTTTTCCAGAAGGAGCATCAGTCTCTCTCTCTCTCTCACACACACACACACACACACACACACACACACACACACACACACAAACACGCACACGCACACACACACACACACACACACACACATTTGTATGCCGTTAAAAGGAGAAAGTTAACCTCACAGAGTTGATCTTCACTAAAACCTACTGAAATATGAAAGACGTTTTGGGGGGAGTGAAGGGGGGAGTGAGAGGAGACACGGGGGGGAGGGGAGGAAGTGAATATTAGATGGGTAGAGTCGAGGTCACGGAAAGGTCTGGGACGTGTGCTGTGTCAGGGCTGCTGCAGAAACAGACTCACAGTAGGAAGTGCAGAGAAAATCCTGCAAGTCACAAACAAACAAAAGCTCTGTGGTGTCTTCTTTGATTTTAAATCAAATAATTTAGACGGCTGGGCTGTGATTTAATTTTCTCTTAATTTAATTAAAGATGACTGCAATGAAGAAAACCGTAAATTTGTCCAGACTTCACGTCATGTCCAAGTACAATTCTCCCAGATTTAAAAACATCACAAAAAGTGAATAAAGTTCTCTCCTAAAATGTGAGTTTTTTTGTTTAAAGTATTAAAGCTCCTGCAGAGTTTTTAGCTGGTGATGAGACAGACTGAAATTAATATTGATGCTTCCTGATGAGGTACAATCAGCCAACAAAACCATCATCCTAATAATAAATTATTTCATTACGGTTATTTTTAATGTCTCCAAAAAGTTGCCGCCGGGTCGTAGTCAGACAAAGTGATTAAAAACACACTGCACAAATTGACTTTTTTTTTACTTTTCCATAGCAAAGATTCTCAATGAGTGATACATTTGACTGTTAGAAGACAACAGGACAAGATTTTTCTGTGATTAAAATATACTTAAACATGTACAGGAAGAAACAGCAAAGACATGAGAAGTACCATGTGATCGACAGGGGGCGCCAAAACTGACTCATTTTGCAAGTATTATTTTTGACTCTATGATAATGATAATAAAATTTAGTTTTTTTTGTGTAATATAAGTTGTTGTCATCAAGGTCTCGTAAAGATTCTTTCCCCCAAGTTCTTTCTCTCAATTTCAAGCTGCTCACGTTTCTGTCTGTCTCTGAAGCGAGCGAATTGTCAACAACAAATTGAAATTGTTGTAATTTAAAGAGAAAGAACACGATCTTATTTTCATTAAACAAGCGGTCCTAATTTGATTCAGTGAATGTCTTCATGTTCCTGAAAGTTTCTACCTCGTCTGATGTAATAAAGACATTTTAACAACATCTGCAAAGGCAGAGCTTGGATTACTACCAAGTGACAACCTCCAGTGTAGAAAACAAAGTCGATTCAGAAGTGAAAAAAATGCAGTTCCTCAAGCGTCCACTTGAGGCTGGCTGAAGAACCAAGAAATCCCCATTAGATCCCATGTTAAAATCTCCATTTCAGAAACAGCAATAAGAGTGTTTATTTCTGCTGTAGAAATTGACTTAATAGCTAATGTCTTTTAATGAAATGAATCGCTGTGAAAAGTGACTTCAAAGTATTTCACCTGAGATAACTTTAAATCTAAATCTTGGTTTCTGGAGAGGTGTTATGAAGCCCAGTGAAGGGGGTCTCAATGAGGAAAATGCTGATTATAAATCACTTCTGATCAATTCAGTCCCAAAGAGGTGGAGCTCAGACGGGCCTTGCAAACACAGACTACAACACGTACACCTGTCAGTCAGCTCAGCCACGCCCCTAATTATGCAAATCCATCGATCTATCTGAGGCTTTATAAAATAAATAACACAGCAGGTTGACACTTGGAATTTATACACTATTTTAATTTAAAGGATAACCACTCAGGATCTACATTTTAGTTGATGCACAAATTGTTAATTTATGTTTTTTTCGTGATTTGGTGATTGCTCATGTCATTATTTCATTGTTATCTCATTGATCTTGAGCAGTTTGTGGTTCAAATGCAGTTTACTTAGAGACGAATAACAAAACATGTCAGTATAATTATTCGTACTTCTTTTTGTTGACTTTCTAAACATTTAACCCGACCTGAATTCTGACCCTTTTGGCTCGCTGTAGACTCCATGTATACAGGAGGGAGGGACGTGTGTTTATAATGAACTCCATTTTCCCTTTTTTGTTCCTTCAAAGTGAAAGTGACATGTTTATACACCAGGCCTCTGTGTTTTAGATTAGATCCTAATGCACCAATGTCCTGTTCATAACTCTCTCTGAAACCATTATGAGAACAGTCTGTCTGTGGCGGCAACGCTGTGTCTGTGTGTGTGTGTGAGTGTGTGCGTGTGCACTGTTTATAACAGTGAGTTTATAAAGTCCGTTCTGCGCTAATCTATACCATACTGCGAGTAAGTGCATGTGTGTTCCTGTGCGCCTGTGTTTCAGCCTTTAGAGGACTGATGAACCACACACACACACACACACACACACACACACACACACACACACACACACACACACACACACACACGGCTTGGTGAAAATCATTACAAGCAGGTGTGTTTAGATAGATCCAGTTTCTCTGGCTGCGTCTGCACAAACAAAGGAGCTCTCTCTCTTTCTCTCTACTCTCTCTCTCCCTTTCTCTCTACTCTCTCTCCCTTTCTCTGCCTCTCTCTCTCTCTCTCTCTCTCTCTCTCTCTCTCTCTCTCTCTCTCTCCCTGTGAAGTGGTTTTTCTGTTTACCTGTTGCCTGTACAAAATGCATGCTTATTCTCTCTGTTGTGTGTTTCTGAGTCAGATGGCTGTTTCAAAAACTTGAAACCACAATATAGTACTGCAGCACATAGAAGTCCTTAATATGAACGAGTGAAAGGGATTTCATCTCACACACAAAAACATACACACAAGGACAGGCTGTAAACACGTGGCCGTGAGCCCTAACTTCCTGCTCCTTTTCACCAGGCTCTTGAGTCATTGTCGTTCTGAGTTTGGCATGTCTTAAAATGAGCTCATCATGATTTTTTTCCCCCATAATTCCCTCTCTCACACTGAAAAGTGCTTTTTACCTGTGCTGCTGTTATTGGGGTGTCTCTTAATGCTTCCTCAGGTTGATATTTGATTGCTTTGTTTAGATGGCTCTGATGTGTAACAGTGCAAGAGGACAGGTGAAGGATTGAACCTAAAGAGGGCTGTCGGTATGAGAAAAAACAACAACATTGCAGCATTATATATCACAGTCTAAAATAACTGCACTAGTTAAGGGCGAGGTTAGTTTTATTACATCCATTTAAAGCGTAATCAAACAATCCAACATCTTTAATTGTTTGGGTCATTTTCTGATGTCAATCTAAACCCCCTTCTTCTTTTATCACACACTCAATCCAGCCTTCTGACAGGGGCCAACACACACACACACACACACACACACACACACACACACACACACACACACACACACACACACACACACACACACACACACACACACACACACACACACACACACACACAGGTCCACAAAGCCCAGAAGGGATTGTTTGATTAGGTGTAGTTTGTGAGCTTTGTTTTCAGTCCATCTGTGACTAAAATTTCCTTAAATTTAATGTTCTGAAAATAAATAGTAAAACTGAATTTTTACAAGATGTCTATTATGGATATTGATTATTTTCAATGTTATTTTAGAAGTTGCTTTGCTAACTCTGTAATTCTGCTTGTTGCAAAGTCCACACCTCGACTCTGACTGATGGACATTGTGGGGAAAAAAATCCAATCTGATATTCCTCACACTTTCCCATTAACTATTTCTGATTTACGTTTGAACCGTAAACGGTAATCTTCTTTGTTTTATTAAAGAGCATATGAACATGTCATTTAAACTTTGCATCACATACATCTTCACTGAACTCCTTATTAAATGGTAATTTAAATGACTTTTTCTGAAAGCTTATTTAAACCAAACCAGAGAGCTCATCACTTATCTTTTCCATATTTTATCCTCTTCCAGTGTGAAGAAATTGGCAGCTTGTCAGTGACTCTGATTTGATGTCCCCTCCTGTTCTTTTGAAGTATATTTATGAGTCATGCTGCAGCAGAGGGACATCATGTGGCTGTGTCAGCATTAAAGCCTCTTCATGTCACCCTCATTGGCAAAACATGTGCTGTGCTCATCTGCGTTCCTGAAGCTGCATATTTTAACTGGTGAAGCGTGTGCAGGTGTGTGCTTATCTATGAGTCCCACCATGTTTGTGAGGTGTGTGTGTCCTGAAGGCAGGAGTGAAATGTTTGTGTTTTTGCATGCAGGAGAAAGTGTGCATTGGCATAAAAGAAAATTAAAAAAAAGATTTTGAGAATGAATGCTGATGTAACTTGTACACTATTCCATTTATTGGTCATGTTTATACCAATAACTTGTGTATGTTGCTGTGTTTGCTGGCTCAGATGGACACACAGAGATAAAATTCACATATCAGGATGCAACTATTTGTTGTTTCAGTCAGAGATATCAGACGACTACTTTCCGATGCCTTTTCTTTCATATGAAACATTTTGTGAATTGCATTATAATCCCAGAAAGATAAATTTCAACAGGAACTAATAGTCAGCTCCTCCAAATGAACGAACAAATTCCAAAGAGGATCCATAGGATAAAGGCAGGGTTGGTTGGTTTTCTCAAACAGTTGTGACGTGATTTGCAGAAAACCTTTTATGAAAAGTTTAAAAGACTATCTAATCACCCCAATTGAGCAAGAACAAAAAAAAAGAAAGAAAAAAAAGCTAGGTAGGGAAAGTGGTCCTGATATTAATAGTAGAAATAGACACAGTGAGTTATTTGCATAATGTTGGTTGCACTAGTTTGAGTCTACATTCAAAATAATGTCAAATCAAGGGCACAGTCTTACTTTTCCTTGTGTTGGATATATCATTGTGGGTGGGATAAAGGGTGCCATTTTATTGGATGACCTCTTCAGCCTGCATTAGAGGCTAAAAGCGCTGTGACCCTAAGCACCCGTTAACCACCGGAAAGCCCTTCAGCAGCAATCACCTCGCTCTGACAAGTGCCTAATCATTTACAACATCGGCTCAGCTAAAAAAAAACGTCAAGTTGTCGGTGAGGTTGATGACCTTGTCTGCGTGTGGATGTAAATGCCTTTGCACTTTTTTTTTCATCAGTGTATGTGTACATGTGTGTAAATGATTACATGACCAACGGTGTGCGTGTGTGTGTGGTGGCTGTTTGTGTGTCTAACTTACTTTCAAAACTAAGAAAAAAGACAACCAACAAAAACCCCCTCCGTCTCAGAATGAAAGCAAGACCCGAGCAGGGTTGTTAAAATGGGACAAAGAGTTTCAGGGGAATTTGCCATTTACAGTCAGGCGCAGTGAACACCTCGCTTTTGGGGGACCTGAGACATGGAGTCCCCTGGGACGTATGTGCTGCGATCTTCATGGAAGATTTATGACTGTTTATGTTTGTGTTGGTATTTAAACAAAAAAAATGATAAATTCTGGAGCTTTGCATTAAAAGTAGGCTGGACCAGTGCACCAGGAAGACAAATGAAAATGTGCTGAACAGATTTATTTAAGACATACAAACTTAAAAACTACTAGAGGAGTTTTAAAAAAAAACAACTCCCTTTAGGCGTTCATTTGTGAGTCTCAGAGTAACACATCCATGAGAATGAAAACTGAAAGCCAATGCTTTAGAGTCAATGATGAAGACTCACAACCTGAAGCCCTGCCATGGTTTTTCCCCTATACTATTTTGCTATTCACTGTTCTATATTAAGAGTATGGATGATGGTTAATTAGTCTATCTATCTTCACAGCAGCTTTACAAATAGTCATAATGTTATAATATAGAGAATCTAATGCTGTGACTGGATTACAGAATATAATTGGGATACACCAAAGTAGAAACTCAGATTAATTACAGTTCATCACAATTTTGTAAATACTTGTATTACACTTTAAATAGTTTAAATCCTCTTAATGTGCCACATTGGAATTCAATGACAGATGCATCCCGTTGCAGCACAGATCAAATGGTTGATTTATTATTTTGGGATTGCAAATGGGTGGCCCAGCCCAGCCCTATAGATCCGCCCCTGCCATCCAGCCCAAAGTCCTAAATCAATTTCCCTTTTGTGTTAGTCAGCACAAACTTCAACCTGACATCTTTAAATGTTAAGTTTTTGTTTAGTATCGCTAAAAGAAAATCATTCAGGTCAGACGGTTATGTGGAATTTAATAGTAAGAAAGTCGTTTGAGGTGGTAGATATGGGCGTCAAAAAGCAGGACTTGCACCCAAAAGAATTGATCTCTGTCTGAAATCCAGAAGTCAAAGTTAAAGTCATTTAAAATATTGTAGCCAATGGTTACAAAATGTGACATAACTTCTTTTTGGGGTTGTCTCGATGTACCATTTTTAGAATCAACCAAACCAACAAACCTTTTCCAACCCTAGTTATAGGTTATAACAGATAGTCATTCCGGAAAAATTTTACTGAGGTACAAAATCAAGTGAGAAGAAGGCTTCTTCTCTTTGATACAATTGGACTCGCCCCCTGCTGGCCATTAGAAGAAAATCAGGAACAAGGCACTACCCAACTGGCTTCACCAAGAGGCTCAGTACATTTCTACACAGTATATGGATGTGATCTGTTGGCATTTAAACATACAGTGTTACTTTTAGATGCCATCACACAGAAGTCTATCACACTGAATTTCATTTTTTTTCTCTTCCTTATCCCTCCTCAGCTCCAACCAGACTTCCTCCCCTATCACCATATGCTTGTTTCAGTTGTTAAATAGTCGACTGTAAACCTAAACCGAGCTTTAAATCACTCCACCAGAAACCTGTGGGATTTCGTGTAGGTCGGTGTTTTTCTAGAGATTAAGGCAAAGACTTTGACATATCTGTACCGGCCATATAATTCTATCCCCCCGACTGCAGCGTTGTATTTTGCTTTAGTCTAAGCCATTAGGATGAAACTGAAGCCTCCCTTGTTGCTTTGAAAAGAACTCCAACTGTTGGCAGGTTTTCAAACTCTTACCTAACTCTGAGACACTTGGGATCCATCCATTGCTTCTAATCCTCTGGATATTTTTCCTCTGTGCTGCTTCAAGGCAGGCCATGAAGTCACCTTTCCATGCAGGCGCTGAGGCTTTCACACCTCACCTACTTTTCAGCCAACTGTTGCAGCCGCTTGCTTCAAACTGGCTGCCAGTGATGCCAGAGGCAAGAAGCAGGGGGCAACGCCAAGCCAAGGGCTGTTTTTATGTTCTTTGGTGTGTAATGATCATCACATGTCCAAGTAGATAAACAGAAGAACTGGTGGTGCATTTAATCATCAGAGGCTGTCCTTGGTTGAATGACAAGCCCATGTTCTCTAGAGTCACTGATATGTGCTGTAATTGATGATCTCTGCTGCAGGCGCTGCTGCTGCTGCTTACTCGTCCTCTTAAAATGCATTAAAGAATGTACTGCAGAAAGTTTTTTTGTAGCAGAGGACTGTCAACTATATCGTATACTCTTCAAAGTATGCACAGAGGTATGCAAAAATAATGCTGAAGCCAAATGTGTACTTTAGTACAGTCTGTCTTCCAAAATCCCATTGGTGAGTCCTAGTTAAGATTTTCTTTTTTTTTTAAAGGGAAAATTATTTTGTTTACTTAAAAATATGGGAAATTTGAATGGAACCATTGTCACCACATTAGTTTTTAAAACCACATTATTTAAATGTATGAATTTGTCCGTTTTTACATTTAAAGCAGGTTTTCCAAAATATTTAAATACCCTTAAAGGTAAAGTCAGTGTGCAGTGTTCGTTGCAGCTTGTAAACACAACATTCAAACTGGGCCCCTCCTCCAGTAGCGCACACTCACTGCAGGACGTAGTGTGTACGTTTAATGTTTGTACCTACAATGCAAGCTAGATGTTTAATGTACGGTAATTCTCATTTTTATTTTTTTAAAAGTGCAATTTCTTCATGTAATTTGAAGACAAGCACTCCATGTATATGTCCACAATATCCGCCAGTTTGATTCGCTTCCAATCGCTGACTTGTATCTGCTCCTGAACTACCCCGCATGCTGTCATTGGCTGGGGAAGACACACAAGCTCCTCGTCCATAAACGTCCCAAGTCAACCAAAACAAACCAAAACATTAAATGTGTAAGAACGGGAATAGTGGATGATGGACACTTTACGTAGCAACCTCTGCCATCAGTGTGTGAATGAGTGTTAGGTGTGACCTGCAGTGTAAAGCGCTGTGAGTAGTCAGAAGACTAGTAAAGTCCTTAGAAGCCAAAGTCCATTTAGTCTGACACCTCGGCAGAGGAGACATGCATTCACAATAAGCAAATATAAATAATCAATATTCTTTCTGATTGTCTGCTTTGACTTTATCAGCCATATAGAGACATCACTTCTCATTACAGTCAGCTTTATCTCCAGTTTAAACTCCTCACGGGAACTTAAAACCACCATGAATTCACCATTTTAAAATGTCTTGAGAATCGGAATCAGAATCGTTTTTTTATTGCCAAGTACATTTACACATACAAAGAATTTGTCTTGGTGTATTGGTGCAAAAAAGTTAACAAAGGAAATAAAAGCCTGATAAGCATGTTGAGGTGCAACACTTTCAGGTAATTTCAAGTGTGTGAGTTTTATTCCTCTTTTGAAGTTGATATATGGAATGTTTTATCCACAGAGACCAAACCACAGTTTCTGGATGTTGAGTCTTTTCAAATCATTTTCCAAAGTTGTCTTCTCTTAATCTATTGCATTGGGATGAAGGCGTGCATGTCAGAGCCCCATATGTTACAAAACCTCAGCACATAAAATGATCTGCACGGCTACACACCAGATGTGAGAAGTGAGAGAATGAGTGTGTGGTCTAAATATTTATGAACCAAACCTTTAACTACTGTTTTTACTCTGGGAAAATATGAATTTCATTTTCTTAATTACACATACCACATCAAATACTGACAATTTCATACTCTATAAATCCTTAATACTCAAAATGGTTTGCAGGATCCAAGAGGGCTTTTAAAAAACTGTATCTTGAATATTAAACAACTTATTTTGACATTTTTAGGTCTGCTTGGTAGCTTTACACTGGTTATATCAGTTCATAAGCAAAGCCATTAACAGTTGGACTCACAGGTTCACAAGATCACATGAGAACTACAAGATCACGCAGGAATACAGAGGACAAAGTGCCTTTCTGAGGTTGATTTGCTGTTCATCTGGTGCTTGCTTTGAAGTAATGCCTGAATCAAACTGGGACCGTTTAGAAACTTCGAACCAGAAATTTCAATTGAATGTGGAAGAAATTTTAGATGCATTGTAGAAAATATTTTTACATCTGACTGAAATCAATAAATCAGATTTTCTGATGTAACAAAATGCAAAGAAGTGCAGAAACCGTTTGTCTGCATGTATCGATCTGCAAGTACTGAGTACTGAGCTAGTGAGCTACCATAAAATCTAGAATATAAGTCGCACTGGTAGATGAAAAAATAGGTATTTTTTGTGATTCTTCCACATTCAATGTTACAGTAATAGCACAATGTCAGACAAAAGTTCTTTAAATTTTCTATACAAGGCCTTTGTTTTTGTAAACCTTCTCCTATTTAACACTTCATGTTACGAATGAGTGTTTATTTTCAGTCATGCAGTGGTTTGAATGTTAACTCTGACATTTAAAATATTTATGCAGCTAGTTATGTGTGTGTCTGTGTGTGTATGCCTCCGTGCTTCGGGTTAGCTTGTGAGTGCATGTGTAATTGTGTGTGTGTGTGTGTGTGTGTGTGTGTGTGTGTGTGTGTGTGTGTGTGTGTGTGTGTGTGTGTGTACCTCTGACATGACCAATTTGCTGTAGAATACATCTAGTTTTTAAAGTGAAATGGAGTAAGTGTGATGCTGGTCATAAATAGGCCTTGTTATCCTGGCTAATAGGCAGTGTGTGTGTGTGTGTGTGTGTGTGTGTGTGTGTGTGTGTGTGTGTGTGTGTGTGTGTGTGGGTGTGTGTGTGTGCGTGTAAGAAAGAGAGTTATTGTGGGTAATAAGGTTACTTTTAAATTGCTACCAGGTGTGTGAGTGAGACACAGACGTGGGAGAATTAGAGCCTCCCAGCTCGCATTCTGCTCCATTTGTTTCAATCTGCCCCGCGTTCCTTCTCGCAAGATTTATTTGTCTTTCCCTCACACTTTTCTTCCTTTCTTCCTCTCTTGCTTTATTCCATTCCTACTCCCTCCCCTCTCATTTTCCGTTCCCTCAGTCCAACCTCATGTTTGCCCAAGAGGAGGATCATTTACCAAAAAGAGGTTTGTTTAAATTAGGCTGATCCAAACTGGACATATCTGCAGTGTGAGGGACACACAGCTCTGGCTTTGGCACGGCTTTGGATCGTTCTTGACAGCATTTTAATGACGTGTTATGACCTTCTGATTAACTGGGACAGTTGGTGATAAGGACCATGTGACGACAAAGTGTTTGTACAGGAGAACATGATGGAGAAAAACCCTCCATTTTGCCCCCGCAGTAATCTGATATCCAATTAAACGTTGTGTATGTTTGTGAATTCATTCCCTTTGTGAGCAGAACTGTGGCCTCCCATCAGCGCCGCTCACGCCAAAGCAAACAGAGCTAACATGAGTTAGCCCCAAATCCCTAATGAGCAGATAGGGAACAGCTAACAACTAATACATCACCTTATTGGTCAGGAATGAGGAGTAGGATAGATACGAGGATTTCGGTTTGGTTTAAGTTAACAAGGGAGGGAGGGGTGTCATGACTTCAATATTCTTCTGTCTCTCTGGGTTTGTCTTTCACTCTCTCTCCGTTTTCCTCCCACTCGGACTTTCCTTCAAAAGTATTTATGCCAAACTGTCAGATTTAGCATGAGGACTGTGTATTTAGCGCAGCTTGTATTTCTAAATGTTGACTCAGACATGCTGAACGATTGAAAATGAATAAAACCACAGAGAACATCACAATAATTCACTTACTTTTGAAGGCATTTATCAAATTACATACTGATTGTTGGGCTGTAGGCCCTTTTACACTGCCAGTTCATAACAGGACTTTGGTAACCCTTGTTACATCCAGGGATGGGAAGCGCTCGTTTTTATAGGTATGATACCATCATCGAGACCCCTGAACAATCCAAGTCTTCACTGATACCGCTATCAAAACTATTTCTATTATTTGGTGAAAATACAAGACGACAATGCGTTTCTAACAGACCTAGTTTTGATTTTATTGCTTAACAAGCAATCTCAGCACCCTTCAGCAGTCATTGTCCCATCAACGTGTAATAAACTTTATTTGGCTCTGATGCAGATTTCTCTGTAATTCTGGGGAATCCAGCAGTTAGAGTTTAAAAGACTTCAGGCAAGACTTGCTTTTCCGTGCAGCGTTTACGTTACAACCATAAACTCTGAGAAGTCCATTCTTAGTCCGTTACACGCGCGTTCATCTGTTGAGTCTCAGTTCACTTGTATAATGCAAGAAAGACACTTTAGTTGGACTCACTGCAGAGGAGACTGATAAAGGAATTTTTTTTTTACATAACATCCCTAATCATCATTTTACTGACTTGACCTTGAACTCATCATAATCTATTCTTATGTCCCCTCTTTTAGTTATCTTTATTCAGATTATACGGATAAAGAACTGAAATGAAATCACAGCACGCAAAAAACACCAAAGTTTTCAGAGGCAGACTCATTTCTGTTTCAGAGCTCAAATCTGTTGTAAAACTTCAGAGTTCTAAACTTCAGTCAGATCTGCATTGTAAAAAGAAAAGTCTGATTTGTAAACCCTGAGGCAGTGTGCTCCACTTGATACTTCACTTTAATTAAAAATGCCTTCTAAAGATGAAAATGTGAAACAAGACCTACTGTGTGTTTTGGGGTGTCAAGGCCAATCAGAAGTAACATTTTGGGCTAAAATAATAATTCCCTTATTAAATAACTTCAAGAGGATGTTTGCCAAAGGTCCACAATGCAGTAATTGTGACTAAAAGTAAATGAAGGTCTGAGAGTCCTTGCAGTGAAGAAGGCTGATTTGTTATTCAGAGGCGTCTCATAAATATTCCAAATCTGTAAACAGGCTCACACAAATTCATTTGGTTTGAGAACTATATCGAGAGTTAATGAGTGGAAATGTGTCCTCGGAGTAAAGTCAGCAGAAAGGCAATAAATCTGGTCGCATGAAGAGAAGCACATTAAGCCTGGCCTATATCTTTACTCAGATATCTCACTTTCAAACAAGCACATCTATACACTTTCTGCACTTAAAGACAGGGTTGGTGATTTTCTACACTTTTTAAGATTTTGGTTGAAATTGTCCTGACAGACATGAATTACTCATGTGCTCTGAAAAAGGAACTAAGAAAATCCGTCATCTGTAGCAGTTGTAAGACTGTAAACATTTTGACCAATGTCTGCCGCAAGGTACCAATCTGATGAACCAATCACGCCTCCCTGTCTCCCTACTCGTTCTCTACCCCATGCATGCACGAGCCCACACTCAAAACATGAGCTGAGCTCCACTTCTGGACCAATGTGCATGTAAGTGACGGGCGTGGCTTTAGAGGGAGCACAGAGGGGAGGCGGTTGGGTGCAGACGGGGCGCTGAGGGAATGCTACTTTTAAAATCATGCTACATTTCGAAAATTACCAACCCTGCCTTTAAGTGTTTTCCTAAGGTTTAGCTGTTTAGTCATAGACTGTATAAAACATGGACGTAGTCTCAGTGACATCGCCCACTGGTTTCTGAAGGGGTCAAGGTAAACATTATTATCCCCCGAGGGGCAATTTGCTTTACAGGGGTGTTTTAAAGCTCGAAAGTGGTGGACGCCATAACTTTAGATCAATCTAAAAACAGACATGGAGGTGGGCCTTAAGCCTCTTCTGACTAAACTAAATCACACCCCCGATCATGCAAATGTATGCAAAACCCAAATCCCGTCTGAGAGGGATAGTCTCCCGCTTTGAGGTGCATTTGTGAACAGCCAGGTCCGGAGAATATCCGGAGCAGTCCTCCTGGAATGGTCTAGATATTTTTCAGGGGTGTGTTGAAACGGCTCTTGTTGGAACAGCATGAACGAGGAAACTATACTATATTTGTTTTGTTCTGTCACAGTTCAGACGTAAAAATCACTGCATTATAGAATAAACATGTTCTCTGAAAGCCAAAGGGCCTCACTGTTTTTTATTTCTCTCAATTAAAGTACAGTTTGGGCTCCATGTAAGAATGTAGTCTGCGGTCTGGAGGTATGTGTGCCTCCCTGCTGCTAACAGACTCCAAGTCCAGGCAGAGCACGCGCAAATTAGGACTGTGTTTTTCTTTTGGAAACACAACTTCCCTGTTGGGAGCAGTGTTTGCTATTGCTTATCAACCGGCACAGAGGCTGCTTCAGCCCCTTCTGCACTGGCAGGGGGTCTGTGTGTGTGTGTGTGTGTGTGTGTGTGTGTGTGTGTTTGTCTCCACACCCACACCACACAGCCACCGACAACACAGCACCCCTGGCCCTGCCTTAAACTCGCAGGTGGTCTTAGAATCACAGACACGAAACACACTGAGGGAACACACATGTCGTGCACACAAACTTTCTTTACTGTTCTCCTGTGTGTGTGTGTGTGTGTGTGTGTGTGTGTGTGTGTGTGTGTGTGTGTAATCTCCTCACCTCATATCACCTGTTTCTCATCGCAGTCCATTGTACATCGTTCCATATATTGCTCCTTTGATCCATCCTAAAATACACCATTATCCATATTTACTGAAACCATATTTCACTGCGTGTCAGAGGGATTTATTTTACTCCACACATGCTCACAAAACAATATGAGGCATTACAATAGGTTATACATAACATTTAGAGATGCTGAGCCTTGAAGAATTTTACATTTGAACTTGAAGTTCTTAATAAGAATTTTATAAAAGAGCCCCCCCTACTTGTATCTGAGAAAAGCTGAGCCCCCCAGGACTCACACAAAACATAAAATGATACTGAAGTCCATCAGAATAGGCCAACACACACGTGTTCTTACCTAAAGATAATTGTATACACTTCCCACTTAGTGTTTTATCAGGATTTTAGTCAATTTGTTCAAATCTAATTTTGAAAACCTCGGAGCGGACAGAGCCTTGCGACCCCCTTGAGATCTCTGGGGCCCCACCTAGGGGGCTCAGACTGCAGGTTGGGAACCAATGCTTTCAGTTATTGTTTATTCCGGATTTAATTGGCAACATTTTAATGTTGCACAAGTTTTTTTCTGTCATTCTTGATTTCATTTATATTATTAGAACCAAACCTCCATTACATCCATTCATTATCTTTACCACTTTTCCCGTTCGGGGTCGCCGGAGCTGATCCCAGCTGTCATTGGGCGAGAGGCAGGGTACACCCTGGACTGGGCTGACATATAAAGACAGCCAACCAGTTTATATGTGCCATTGTAGGATAATTAGCCTAATGTAACAGATTTTAGTCACACTTTGTATTGTTTTTGTTCATTAAGCTAAAATTGTTAAAATTCTGTTGCTCGGTCCTGAATGCTCGGTCAATAAACTAAAACAAGATGAAGCTCGGCAGTGAGGCGGACATGAATGTGACCGTGATCTCCACTGACACACATGGCTGTGGAGAATGAATAAAACACATCTGTACTACACACCTGTGTCGGTGGAAGTATTCCAACAGGTTTTCTGATTAAGACTGAACTGTTTTCACCCGCGCTCTATCACTGTCCATTTCTAAACTCAATTCTCCTCTTTTTATCTCTGACCCGACCTTGGATTTTCTTGTGTAGTATTCTCTAAAGAAAAAATCACCTCTTCCTTCATTTTAACACCATAACATACCACTCACTACAAAACCAGCCGGGGCAACAAAAAACAAAGGTGTGACAGTTGACATGCTGTGAATCTCTTCAAATGAATCTGGATCTTATCAGGGACACACATTCAAACAATTTTTTCAGAAATAGTAAGTCCATGATTTGGAGATTTATAGATAGAGGAGTCACTTTGACATGTGGACAGTTTAAAGGAACAATCTGTAAGATGTGTAGTGAATGAAATGATAAAGTGACCTTACTATAAGATCAGACATTAAGGAAACATGCTATGTTGAAGTGCTGGCTTCTCTGTCCTCCTTCTAAGTTTAGATTCTGGTCCTGAATGCTCTGGATTTGCTTAGACTAGAAAAGGTAGACGGCCGTTTTGGACGCCCCTCGATTTGCCAGGCAAACCAACAGGGGCGTCTCCAGGATTTCTCAGATTTCTCAGGGAAAAAGCTATTGCATTTTTTCCCGTCATTGTAGTTCACTGTAAGGTGTGTAATTATTCACCATGTAGAGTGATGTGAGGTGGGGTCTTTAAATGAAGGTCCTAAAATGTCCCTCCTCTAAAACCTTTTGACGACACACTTTTTTAAGGGATACAATCTTGTATTTTAATTATCCATTACTTTCTTAAAGTGCTGAAGTTTAAAAAAAAAAAACTGTCGGCCTAATAAATAAGATATGTTAGAGAATAATTAGCTCACCAATAATTCTAGCTACCTCCTGCACCCTATCTGAATTACTCAAGATAATCTGCAACATTTCAAAATAAAATGAATGCCAATGTATTTTTGCAATTTATACAGATTACATTTTTGGTTATTAAAAACAAGAAATTATCCAATATTAGGTGCAGATGACTTCTATTTTAGTTGCCATGATATCGAAACAGGTATCGTTGTTGTTGAAAACTAGATTGCAGTTTGTATCAAACAAAATTAATGAATTGAACAATGTTTTATTAATTTTGTGCATTTGAATAATTTTTAAGCATGTACAATGTTTTATTGTTTATTTTAAGAGTTTGGAATCATGTCCATTTATTTTACATTCCAATGTTTCCGTTACCTTTCATTTGGGGCGGGGGGGGGGGGGGGGGGGGGGGGATATGAATCCCTCTCATGCCTCAGCTGGACTCTCAGATCCAAACTGCTTTGCTATGAAAAGCTCTGCGACGCAGCAGAATGAGAACAGTAATAAAGTAAATGACAATGAGGATTCAGCTGCTTCTCCGCCTCCGTTTGAGGCAAAAAATGGCGACCTGGTGGGAGACAAGACGGCGTGGAATAGGGTCAGACAGGGGGACATTAAAAGGCCGTACGGGGTCAATGCCTCACACTTCAGTCGATGAGTGGGACACAATGAGCCCCCCGCTGGGTGAGTGGAGGCCGTGGAATAAAACGAGAGCAGAGAAGAGCTGCAGAACAATGATGGTCTTTGCCTCTGTGATTCAAAATGGCTGACTGCAGAGAGGCGGTGGCATGAAATTAGATTTGTCAGAGAGACACTGGCCGGCTGTGTAAGGGGTCAAACTGTGGAACTCCTGAGGTGGATAGATTACGCTGAAAAAAGCAAATCTCGCTTTAACACTGACAAGAACGTGACGTGAAGTTTTAGGACGATGTCAAGTGACGTGACTCTGATCAGAACATCTTCACAGATCCACCAAAGACTCGGCCGTTTTTCACGTTCAAACTTAATTAAAGCTGTCAGAGACGGCAGCGAGGCCTTTGAGTTCTCACTGAACACATTTATTCATGTCTCAAAGCAAAACAAAGAATCATCGCACAAAAAAGTTCAGTTTCTTTCTAAAATAAAGTTGTTTTTTTTGGGACACAAAATGCTGAGCGTCATCTGAAGCTGAGGTGTAGATATTGACTGATCTCACAAAAATTTCACAGATATTTACACATTTATTTTGTAAATTGTGGATATTTGGGTAATTTTGTGGACAACAACTATGAACAATGTTTCATTGAATAAAAAGAAAACTGCCCCAATGTAATTGAATTTCCCCCTGGGGACACATAAAGTGTTTTGGAATTTTTTTAATTTAATTTAAGCCGTAAAAGTAAAAGCGTTACGAAACAAACTATTTTACCAACTGAGCGATAACGTTCGTTAAATGTCAGAAAATCCTGATTAATTTATTCTTAATACACTAAAGTTCTCTTTCATTTTACGAGTGGTTTCCATCACAAACTAGGCTTATGTCAAACTCATTTTAACAGCAAATACATTTAATGATGAACGTCATTTGGACCAAAATCTTTTTTTGTTAAAGAGAAGAAGAAATTGTGTTAATTATTTAATCCGATATGTTGATGTAGATATTGAAAGTATTGCATCTTTAATAGTTCATATATATATTTTATAGTTTTACGAACAAACAGCACAAATACAAAAAACAGACACACCCTCACAGGTCAACGAAGACACAAGAGAGTATTAAAAAAATAAAGCTTGATGAGACGAGCAAAAAGAAGAAAAAAAAAAACATAACACTGGAAGTAACAGAATCGGCACCAACCGTTAAATTAAAGTCACAGTGTGTCTCATTTATGGAGTACAGTATACGTACATATGTGGCTCCTGTACTGATATGCAGCATGGACGAGCAGGGTCACTGAAACAAGAATGTTTGCCTCATTTTGTCAAAGGTTACAGAGCAGAGAGAGAGCCGGAGTGTACGACCCTCTCCATAGGTAACTAATCGGTCAGTTCTCTGTCGCTTTAAAAGGCGCGACCACTTTGTTTGTCTTTTTGGGAGAGCTTAAATGTTCCTCTTTGCAACAACCATGTCATATTGCATTGGTTGGACAGATAGACGGTTAGAAGGAGAGTCTTTTAGCGAAGCCTGTGAAGAACTTTAAATTGAACCGGTTGGTGTCTGGCAGGTTGATGGGACACATGTATACAAATGGACAGAGAACCTCACAGAACAAAGGAAGCATGACAACAAACAGGAACCAAACAATTACTACTGTGCATATAGTCGACAAAGACACATCTAACAAAACAAAAGGTGAGGCTAAGTGCAGCAGGAGGTAGAGTGCTAAAGTGTAGGTATAATTGCACATAGCTCTACTGCACCAAATGTGCAAATACTAATCCACTGAGATGACATACATGAAAGTGTATTCAGTATCACCCTGGAGTTGCATATATTGATGTATATATGTATGCACTGGGGTGATTAGACATGGTAACAAATAAAAGAAGCACCTACAGATGACCCTTGACAGTCACAAAGCTGGAGCTGTTTAAGGTCATTTTTCCCGGGTTTCTTGACCCACTGCCACACTGAAGGTCTTTTTCGCAGGCTTCTTTTAGGTTCTGTGTGGAAGACTTGATTCATGCTGAGAAAACGTCAGCGACAGATCTTGGGCACATCGCTTTGAGTCGGGGCTCTGGTTCATAAGGGTGTAGAGTTTGAGGGTTTTTAATATCTTTACATAACTACGGACTGTCTGACAGTCCTGCTTTTTGTACGCCACACAATCAAACCTCATGACTTCTCTGTAAATTCAAGAATGTACACAACCATAGTGTGCCATTGTGTCTACAAAATGTCAGTGAACATAGCACAGGAAGCAATAACAGTGATGCCAAAACAAGATTGTTTCATTGTCTCCATGGTGTGGGGTTTTCATAGCCTAAAGAAAAAACTGCGCTAAAACAAATTTGATGTTTTAAAATCGCTTAGTGAAAAAGATCGAATACTGGAATGGATCATAGCCATGCTCAGTATAAACTATCGTACCGCATACATATCTTTCTCGGGGGGCTTATGAACCTGCTGCCCCGGGGACGAGTCCCTGCCATGGAACAGATTCAGACAGAGAGACACTGCACGTCCTCGGGGGGTCCGGCAGAGCTGGGTTTCCCCGCGGAGTCTCGGTGCTGCCTACTGAGTTTCCCATGACCGTTCGTTTTGAAAAGGCTCAGAAACACGAAGGCGGATGAAGGCCAAGGCACAATGCGCACAACAAAAGCGAGCCGAGAGTCGGTACAGTGAAGAAGAGCTTTCAGCATACCTTGCCTCAGATATACCACGTGTTGGCTTTGTTCAATCACATGTCCTTTCATAACCTGAGCATGCAAAGATCGTCTTCACTCCTCAGCTTCAGATAAATTATTTTCAAAGCGTTTATTATGGGCTGGAGAGGTTTAGACCTGTATCATCATGTCCAATCCAGTTAAGTTTTGGTTGGAAAATCCTATGTATGAATTGAAAGGAAATGCAGGAAACGTTCGGCTTTACATTTTCCCGAGCACACTGCCCATCACCATGCATCTTAACTGATTCAAGCCAACATGATTTACCTGCTCTGATTGTTTATCTGACATTTAATGTAATCTCCGCTCTTTCTTCCACCCTGCAGGTGTTTGGATCCGGCTTCAACACGTTAAAACAGCACAAAGACTCCCTCTATCCAACCAATAAAACAACAGGAATCTTTGGTGAAGACACCGGCTGACTTGTCAGGGTCATCCACGCAGTAAGATTACACTTTTTTTCACAAGTATAATGTGAAACATTGAATAACGAAGAGGAAATGTTTGTTCTTCAATCAGTTGCATTATGAGTCCAACTGAAATGGAAACCAATTGTGCTTCATTACACGAGTGAAGCAAATCAAAACGAACACAGATAGCCTTCATGTAGCGTTGATATAATCTTTGAAACCATGAATCATTATTTAAAGATGGAGGTGAATATATTTATATTCATCAGCGGCATATAGCTTTACTTTCCCGTGACTTACATGTCATTTAAAGTGATTCACTTGTCTTGACCTTGAAGGCATCACCGTCACTTTGGCTTGGTTCGTTTCAAATATTTCGTCTTTTATCGTTCTATCACGTTCATGGTGTGAAGACCTGGGGAGAGAAAGGATCTCTGCAGGACTTGTCAGGATTTGAGTCGATGCTGTGATGGCCGAGCTTCGAAGCCCTCTGCTTGTAACAGGAAGTGATGTCAGTAGACAGGAATGTGACCTCATTTTAGCTCATGCATGTTCATTGGCTGACGTATGTTGCCAAGGAAAAGCTCTCACTGTTGGAGATAAACTATTTCAACATGGGTTTTCCTTCAAGGAGCTCATACAAAATCACACAACATGCATGGGAGCAACACAAGGAGAGTAACCAGTTAAAACGCTGCTTGTAGAGCAGCTCAGCCAATCAGCTTTATGGTAGTATGGACGGCTCGGCCAATCACAATGCAGGAATTTCACAAAGCCACATGGTGAATGTGGAGTCCGTGCAGAGATTATGGTGAATGGGTCAGTTTTAATGTTGGTTTGAGCCACTTTGGTTTCAGCTGCATAGACCTGCAGTCATGTCAAACAGACAGGTGCATGCTGGGTAATAGGGCTATAAAAAAGGCCTGATACTCGTCTGATGTCATGACATTCACGGACCACTTCTGGCTCACTGTGGTCTCTGAAAAAAGATCTCAATCATTGTAGCAGACGGGGTTAAATCTGCTGGAGCGTCATCTTGAACTCTCAGATCATACTTTTGAGTTTACTTGTTATGTGAGTGAGTTATTTACATATCTCAGTGATTAAAAACCAATAATTTGCATTTATTTGTTTTTATCAACGACAGTTTTCTTTTTTAAATGCACAGCCTTTTTTAAGTAGAAATTATTCCTGTCTATAAATATTCAAATTTTCGAATTCCAGACTTTATTTAAAAAGAAAAAGGCAGAAAGGAAACCTATCGATAGAAGAAAATGTAAACAAATATTTATTTTGATTGAAAAAAAAATCTGAATACAATTATTCCGTTGATACATGAAGGTTACTTGTTGATCAAAAATGTACCAAACATACAAAGGAACCTTTGGCAGAAATTTACAATTTATGTACAAAAACTCGAAGCTGTATTAAAAAAAAAAAAATCTATAAATGGAAAAACAAACTCCAGTCTTTATGAGGGGTCTGGTCTGTTTCCCACTTACATCTGATTTGAAAAAATATGCTGTTTTTAAATGTATTTCATGGCCGATTTTGTGAATATATTTCAGCTATTTTGCCGGTCTGTTTTCAAGTTTGCAGATTTCACAACATAATATAATTTAAAGTTAATTAAAGTGTTCGTGCATTATTGGTTTGACAGTGTAATCAGCTCTTCTGTGTGATATGTGAAATCAAAGGGGAAATTAATTTAACGGCTTAATGTTGTTATAAAATCATTGTGAAAATGCATTTCTAAAAAACGGTAAGAACATGCGTTTCTTTAAACCTCCTTGACTGTATAAAACATGTTAAACCACTAAACAACTATCTTAACCCTAAAAATCTGATATAAACAGAAATAATTCAGCATTTTATTTTACATTTTATATTTCAAAATGTAGACAAAAGGAAATATTTCTCATTTCAGTTTGTGACATCACTGAAAAAGTCCCGGTTAACGAGCACTTAGCGGATAGATTCCAATAGAAGTCCAACATTGCGTATAAAATAATTCCATATAGTTTATATTTTTAAAAGTAAAATGTTTAAAGTTTTCTATCTCTAAAAATCTTTAAAATTAATCAAGAAATATTGAACGTCAAATCTGTGCTTGGAAATTTTTTGAAATAGTTCCAAAAGAGCGAGCTGGAGGACAGACGTGTTGTTTGAACTGGTACTGTGGTAACTCTTGAGTTTCAAATGTTCTCCCACCAAATTTGATGCAATGATGGAGATCAGAGTGTTGGCTCTTGGGATATGTAGTTTTGTCTGCGTTCATTCAGGAATAAATGTTATCAAACAGTTTAAACAAGATGTTGCAATCTCACAACAGAGTATTAATGCAGAGCAACGTGAACCTTTTAAAACTGCTGCCCTTGCTTTTCAAGAATGTGGCTTATTTCTATGAACTTTAAAAAAAAAAAAAAATGTTGACTGCTACTGACAGACTGTTTACGTCAAATACATAAATAAGATGGATAAATAACAAGATAATACATTGTCAATTAAAATAAGGAAATAGTGTAATTTTTAAATTTTTCCATATTTACCATCGAATGAACAAAGATTTGAAGAAATCTTCCAATATGGAGGACGCCGCCAGACGCTAATGCCAAATGTGTGGTCATTGGCACAGCAGAGAACCTTACCTTAAAAATATAGATATGAATCTGTTAGACAACTATTAATGCTATTTTTTTTTTGGAATTCTTGCAACTAATGATTACTTTGTAATTATTTGAGTGGAAATGTGTTCAATTTAAAGCCATCCAATGAAACCTTTCATGTAAGTGAGAAGGACAGAGATGCACAGAGCTGTAAATGTTTAATACAAATTATCAAATGTAGTCCTCGATGTGTAAGGAGCTGAACACTGCAGAGTCTAGATAGAAGAAGAAGAAGAAGAAGAAGAGAAGTGGAGAGACACAAAGCAGAGCAGAGAGAATAGAAGTTTTGACAGTCATCCCCACCAACAACCGAGGGTGGTGTGGATCCACGCTGTCCTATTTTTCACTATTCACTCTGGGTACGGCATCACACTGTGCATTCTCTGTGTGTTTATACAGTGTGTTTATAGGTTGTGTGTGTATGTCTGTGTGTGTGTGTGTGTGTGTGTGTGTGTGTGTGTGTGTGTGTGTGTGTGTGTGTGTGTGTGTGTGTGTGTGCATATACCCAATCCTGACTCAATTCCATGTGTGTCCTTGAAAGACTGTGTGCCCACATCTCTGTCATTGGAGTGCACAGCTCTCATGTTAAGGAATGAACCTATTTCTGTGTGTGTGTGTGTGTGTGTGTGTGTGTGTGTGTGTCAGAAGAACCCTCTGTGGTGCTTATTTGCCGTCTCCATGACAGAGCATACAGCTGCATCTCAAGACAAACTAGGCCAACTCTGTGGAGATGGAGCTGCTGACATTTGGCACCTGTTATCCAAACCTCTGAAGACTTTGTTATATCAGAAACTCTCAGGTGTGAGGAGCTCCGTGTGTGCCCTCTACGCTGACCTCCAGGGTTTTCTTTCTTTTCTCGTTCATAAAGCAGAAAGCACTTATTCATCTCACATTCCTGGGAGAGGACTAGAGTGGAAGGTAAAACAAGCCTATCCTGAAGACTACAAACAGGACATGCTGGCTTTGGAAAATTAATTATGTTCTTTGTTATAGCAGGAAGCTTTAGCAAAGAACATTCCCGAACAAGAATAAATAAAAAAATGAAGCCAATAAGGAAGTGCAAAATCCCGCAGTCTGCCTGCAAAAGCACCAGAAGTCACATAAACACCCATTCAAAAAAGCCTGTTCTTTCAGCGGAGGTTAACATGTTTACAGCCAAACTAAAGGTCTGATCAGCTCATGTACAGGGGGTGCATTTTTTTAAACTCATCTGTTTAGATTTTATGAAGGACAAGCATTAGGGTGAGAGAGCATTTCAAGCAAGGCGACAGCCGCAGATAGGACCCCGAAGCCCCCTACAGTAACAGACTGGTGACATCACTCAGGCTTTGTCCGTTTTTATTCACAGTCTATGTTGTGTATGCACACTCAAGTTGAGCTACGGTTATAGCTCGATTAGGCCACTTTATTGGAATAGGCCTACTGTCCTTTTCCCAGTATGCACAAAAAGGGGGAGTATCGATGGAAATATGTCCAAAATTCTTTGTCCTCGCTCTAACACTCTCCATGTGTTTCCCTTTGTCTTGCTTTCTTCTTGGGTTTTTTCTATGCATTTATGCTGTTCAAGTTTCAGGTCAAAGCCCAGCGAGGGAACTGTGGAGCATGCTCCACACACCTAAACCAGTTTGAGATCCAGTGAGGTTTATGCATGCAAACGTAACAAGGTAAAACAGCTTAAGTAATCATATAGAAAGCACCAAGCATGACTGTTTGAGAGTCTCTTTTATTCCTCCTTTACGTCAGTATCCGTAAGCTTACAGCAAACATTCAGAAAAATGGACGTAATAAACAAAGAAGGCTCCGTCCATATTCAGAAATGTCATTCTACGGGTAATTTGGAAAGGCGCCTTCATAGTAACATGAAAACTACTATCTGTATCTGTTCTATCTGTTGAATTGGACATCAGTTGACATGGAGCTGATATATTTTCAAATGCAAACATCACACAGAAAAAATTAAAATGCTCTAACTTAAACCCAGTCTGAGTCCTGCTAGGTGTTCAGATTCTTCCTCCTGGGAAAAAATCTGTCAATTGCGTTGCTTTTCAAAGCATTGATTTCTTGACAATTCCAGCTGCTCTTTGCAATATCTGACATTGCTGTTCAAGCTGTACTGAAATCAGTCTTTAAGAAATATTTTGAATATTAATAATCTTTAAAATGGGGCTGATTCGAGCACTGATTCCCTGGGATGTATGTGACGATTTATACCAAAGAGAACCAAAGGGAGCCAATGAGTTCTGATGTTGTCGAGTCGAACTTTCTTTCACAGGAGAGCGCTTCCAATCAGTGCATATTTTCAAACTATGAGTCTTTTTGAAATTGTCCATCGTATCAACCGCAGAGTTTGGGGAAACAGAATTAATCCGTGGCTACTTAATCAGATGGAAAAGGCTGCCCATCACTGTTTCACTTTCTCATTCAGTCTGGGAAGAAGGGCGTTTTTTCACATGAAAATGAGCCTGGTGCAGTTTCCAAGTGTTGTACAGTATTTTGCATCTCTAAACCAAACTAGGACAAACCCGAGCTTTGGAGATGCAGAGGTGACATTTGGCATTCACAGCAAATCTCCAAAGAGTTTCTCTCAGAAAGTCTATTCTTATCTTTGTTTCCTTAGGTGTGTTTGTTTCCTCCTACTGTCTTCCTGTCTCTCTTGCTTACTTTCTCTCCTGCCGGTAAACCTCTGAAGAATTGAACTCAAAAATAATTCTTCGTCCATTCTGCCATTATTTGTCTCTACGCCTTACCTTTGGTTTCCTCAGTGTCTCACAATGAGGGTCAGTCCAACCATCAGGGCCCAGTTATTCAAAAGATTTGGATCCATTTTTTGCTATTTAGGACCAGCTAACCAATCATTCTTCAGTCCTTGTTTTTTTACAAAGCAAAATCAGGTTTGATTAACTTGACCCCGATTCTATATTAATATGAAAAACATAACTCTATCACCTTCCATCGTACAAAATGGTTTAAAATACCCCATCAACGGACGCTGACATATTGTAAGAGTGATGTCATTTGGAGCCAAGACATGCACAGAAGAGATCTGGCCATGGATGTAACGATACAGTGCTGGAGGAGGAGCCCCGTTCGTTCTTCTCAGTTCAGCATGAAGCAAAAAAAACTACGCTCCGCGAATCTGGTTGGTGAAGCTGTGGTATTGATGTCCCACCCCTTCCTCTAACCAAAACACCCATTTAACTTTTTGGTGGCTTTTATATGCCTTTATTTATAGATAGTAAAGTGGATAGAGCCAGAAACCAGGGAGAGAGAGCGGGCAATGAGGAGCAACAGGTCAGATCCAAACCCAGGCCACCCGCCCTGAGGCCTCGTCCTCTGCACAAGGGGCATGCGCATTAACCACCAGGCTACCGGTGACCCTAACACACATTTAACTTACATCAACTAACGTGAAATGTCAAAGGTCCCTCAGCTGGGTACAGTCCACAGAAGAACAGACTCATGTGTTAGTTTGGAGCAGACACGATTTTGGAAAGTTCTATTCTGCAGCCAGTTAGCAGGGGTCGCTCTGAATGTTTTGGCTTCACTTCTCAGCAGCTCATGTGATGTCCATAAAGTCTTTGACCCCAATACAGACCTTTCAAGATTACTTGTATTTGAATCGGAATGTATTCGTACCACCATTCGTGCCAAAGGTGAAAAGACAGCCAATTAGCTCCAGAATGATCATATATTGGTTGGACTCACCCGGGCTGTATTGAGCACAATGTCCCCGGAGGATGAACCAATGGGGTTTTCGAGACTTTCACACAAAAATTACAATTCCTACTTTAGTCGCTCCCAACAGCCAAGCCCGAGCTGGTAAAAATAACCACACAGTCACTGTAGAGAGGCTCACAGAAAGCTGGACAAAAAGGCAAGTTACAACTTGAACAATCTATCACAGGTGCAACACATACAACTCATACAATCCAGGAGTTTGTATATATTTGTATTGTACTTGTATTTGTGTGTGTATGTGTGTGTGTGTGTGTGTGTGTGGAGCAGAAAGAAAGCGTATTCACAGGTTCTCATTTCCTATTAGTCTCCGTGAATAGAAAAGTGTTTGTAGCAGCTCTGCCTTATTATGCAGTAAACAGGCGTGTCAGACTACAGAACCTCTGCACAGAAAGAGGCGAGGGAGTAATAATGGCAGAGGTTTTTTGGGGGGGAAAATATACACCAACATACAAAGAGACACACACACATACACACAGGGGTGGACAAGCAAGTGTTCGTAGTGTGATAACTTCATCTCAGCGTGGGGGCGAGTTGCGGGAGAGTGAAACGCCTGGGGAGAAAAGGATTATGGGTAGGGAGTGGGGCGCGGCGTCGAGACCGCACGCTGAGAGAGAGGACGCTTGACCCAGACAGAGCGAGAGAGAGATGCTCACACAATTGTGCACATACACATACTGAGATGCATACTTTCACTTGTTGTGTTGTGGAAAAATGCACACACACACAAACACACACACACAAACACACACACATACCACAAACTCCGTCAGACAAATCTCTCTCCTCCAGATCAACGATGATTCTATCTATCAAGGAAAGGAGAGAGAGCGCTTCCTCGACCCTCATAAAGCCAAAGATTTATCAGCCCTGATGGTATTTTCTCTCTTTGTCCATCCTCTTCGTCACCCTTCATCTTTTTTCCTCCTTCTCTTCCTCCTCCTCTGGCTTTTTGTCTCACTGGACGGCGTTCCATTCGGCCACCAGTTGCCATGGCGAATGACACGCACAAAGAGCATGAGCTGCCCGATTACAGATCCGTCTGTCTCCCTGGCCCACGCACACACTCACTCCGCGGCGGCATCACACTCGCTGCACTCTGACCTTTTGTTACAGAGAGGTTTAACAAAGTGTGAAAGAGGAAGAAAAAGGCCAAAGTTGAGGAAAAGAGGAAGAGAACAGCAATTAAAAGATAATTATCTCCAAGAAAAAAAGGAGGACAACTTTCATGCAGTCGGTACTGCTGTAGGATGGATGAAGAGGGAGAACGAGCGGATTCCCCGCAGTGTAAATGTCAAACCCTTCCTTTGACCTTCTGCTGCTTTCGTTTAGCTCTTCTGCTACAAAATTCAGTCACTAACAGAGGAACTTGAATCAGTTTGAATGGCATGATCAAACCTCAGAACTCTTAATCTTATTCACAAATATGTCAATGATTCTGATTTCCCTTGACAGAAACATCAAATTTGAAAAACTTGCCTTTTTCACACAAACAGCCCAATTAAGAGCTCCTTTCTGCAGCCTGGGTCAAGTAAAACCTTCTGAAACTGCCCTCCTCACAAACGCATGCAGCTCCTCTATCCTCTGAAGTCGTCTCCTCAGGCAGCACTTACACTCAGGCAGTGCTCAGCGAGCTATTTCTAACCTTCAGCTTGAGAAGAACCAGTGCTAAACGATAAAATCAACAAGTGTACTGACAAAGACCGGCGGTAGGACTCCAGAGCATGAAAAGCTTCTCCTAGAATAGTTTTGGACAATCTTAATCACAACATTTTAAAAATATATTTGTTTTGCTTCAAATTGAATAAACTGAAGAACCACAGCTGGAGTCTGTTTTCACAGAGAGACCAGGACTTCTGCTCATCTGCTGCTCCACCTTTAAGTATTTCAACTCTTTCTCGCTCTGGCTTTAAATATCTATTTCGATATTTCTACTTTATATACATTGATAATGACACGGCCAGTTAGCCCTGTTATTTCAGTATTTACAACATCCACAGGCGTTGGAACGCCTCACTGCTTACTGTTTCACATGAATCTGCAGCTGAGAAGAAATTGCATTGAGCTGATTCAAACAGATATGGATGAGCAGGATAATGGAGGAATATTTTCATGTGTATGTTTCAGAGGCCTTATATAATCTGTCAAATTTTGCATTGACTAGAAAAGGTCAGTCCAGCATTTTCTTTTTAAATTCTCACCATCTGCATTCGTCTCTCTTGTTCTCAGAGCGATCACACAGAGAGAAGACGTCCTCTTCCATTTATCTCTCTCTCCTTCTCAAACTGTTTTTTTTTAATCAAAGAATTGGTCCCTAAAGTGTCTCAAATATTACGAGTGGTCGTATAGCTATGGAAATCACAGTCAGTGTGTTGGAGACGTGGCCTTTTCCGAGGACCCCGAGGACCCCGCAGTCACAATACAGTCTGGCCTGTCAATCTCAGAGTTCCCTTCGATGTGTCGTTTGTCAGAATTCTTCTATTTCCTGCTCCATCACACGAGTCATCTGTAAATACTCACACTGATACACTCACACACAAAGTGATGATCAAAGGTCTCATCAGTCAGACAGACTTTGTGGTTCTAAAAATGTTTCTGAGCTGTATACTTTCAAACTCAGGAAAACAAAGAGTGTAGGTAGTATACTGTTGACACAGGAATGAGTTATTAAATGATGTGTTCTGTTATTGTTGTTATAGTTTGGCACAGAGTTATGACATGCAGAAGTTTCCTTGTGGAGGGTTTGAACCGTCAGTGTGTTTGGGGTCATTGTCCATCAACAGTCAGCGGAGACTGTTAGGGTTTAAATTACTCTCTATTGTTTCAAAATAAAGTGCCTGCTCAAGACCAATGGAGCTTTTCTTTTGCTTTTGTCAGTATCAAACTACAGCTCGCGAATAATATGCAACGCTTACTCCCAATTTCCACATAGCAACTCCAGTCAATGATTGTGTTTCCACAGCTAGCACCACGCTCTGCTCCGTTTCAAATACGCTGCCAGACTGATTTCGGCAGAGTGTCCGTCAAGCATGCATGAAGCTGGGACAGAATAGAACAACCCGGACAGGAAGTCAGAGAAGGATACGCACAGAGCTCGACAATTTCAAAATAAAACACAATGGATTGTTAGCAACAAAAATCACAGACATGTATTGGGGAACTCTGAGACTTATTTAAACTGGTTGGAAAGGAGGGTAATTATGTGACCTGTTGTACAATCAAAATGAATAAGTTATAAAAAAAAAAATTACAATAATTCCCTGTATGTAGTGTACCAAGAAAGAAAAGAGCCAACAATACCAAATTAGTTTTTTGACCGTGTGGTCTAATTCTGCTTTAAAATTGACTTTTTAATATGGGCCCTAATGTAGCTTCCTTAGCTTTTGCAGAAAACCTCAAGTGGACATTTTTTTTCTTTATTTAGACATGTTCATGGTCAAGAACATTCAAACTATAAAATGAATACTCAATAATCTGTAGGTAAAGTGGATGTTGCAGTACTACGAGGTAAAGTGTTCATCATATGGACAGCCTGTGGAAAAAATAAATCTTGTTCTGGGATGTTTTATTGATAGTTCTCTAGTTTCTACCAGAGGGAAGAAGTTGGATCAGGTTGTATCCAGGAGACATCAGAGGTCCTGCTTGTTCCCTGACTCTGAATATGTAAGTCCTGGAAAAACTTTAAAGCCATGTTAGCACGCTTATAAAGTGAGTCAATAAGATATGAGACGCCCTTGCTGTAGTACTGCATAAGAACTTTCAAAAGCAGGAGCAGAAATGTGAACAGTCAACACATGAGGTCTATTTACAGTGCTGCAAATTGGAATCTTTGCCAAAGTGAAATGCTTCTTCATAATATTAGTGGAGCCCCTGAAAGTGGGTCATGGTCCCTGTTTTTGGTGGGTCCTATCATAACAAGAGAGGGTCCTAATGAGCTTGACTCCGTGGCAGAAGCGAAATTTATTCCACTTCTGTCCTAGGCTTGGAGAGTTTAAAGAGCCGCCACAGTAGGGGATTTTCAAGCAGCCCCCTCCTGTGATTCTTCAAAAACTGCAACCGTCAAATGGCTTGGCTTGGGATTGGATCTAGAAATACACAGAGGATAGCCCCTGTACGGCACTTAAATATTCAAGGCAGCTTTATCCTGTTCTCACTGTCCTCGATGAGGTGGGGCTTTAATGATGGGTCAAGACTGAAAAAATGGGTCAAGGGTTTGTTAGTAGTGGCAAACAGCATGACAGATGTGTTTTTCTGACCCAGGCTCTCGGGGTAGACAATCTGCAAGCTTTCAGTTTGGGTCCCAACATGAACATAAAGACCCACTGACGCTAGATTAGCCTTATCAGCCCTACACTGTTAAATCTGTAAACCAGTCATCTGCAGGACCATCGTGAGTGAAACATGTACACAGAGGTTGAATATATTTAGATTTTTGTTGTAAAAATTGCCACTTGTCGCTCATCGAGAAATGTTGTTAGCTGTAAAAAGGATTTAACTAAATCAGAAACATCAGAGCCTAAACACTTCTATCAGTCTCATCATGCCTCGACAAAAAGACGCTATCTTATCGTATTTGGCCGTGTTTCGCTTCTGTTGTCTATCCTGTCCTGACTTTTCCTTGTTTGTCAAAGCACTTTATTTGTTTCATTGTCAGAACATTTGTTGTAATTGTTGTTAAATGACTTTTGGAATTTGTCCTCAGCCATCATAGTGATCTGTCAAAGAGGACCTCGTAAAAAAAAACATTTTGATAAAAAACCAAAACAAATTTAAAACTGCAGAGTTCAACGAAAAATAAGAGCAAAAGTCAGGACAGAAACAACTAAAGTGATCGTATATAAAGAGAGGTATGTTGTGATTTGAATTCTGGCACAACCAGACGACCATCTGTAATGAGAAGATTTTTTAGATTGTGTCACTGACCGCACTTAGCCTAAATGTCATTTTCTAATAAGCTGGGAATTAAAGAATTAATTTGATTATACATCAACAAGAATGACGGGATTTCTACTTAACTTCTGCAGATTGAGGTGATTTTATGTTATTAAAATTAAAACACGGAAAAGATTGGTTGTCATTACAGTACTTCCCCTACATGTTTTTTCCATTAGGATTAGATAATTGAAAGCGTTTACCTTTCCAGGACTGAGGAGATATTGATGCAGAGCCCAGTTCACACACTGTGATTATTGAATGCAGCTCCAGCTGGGCGATGACTTTTAAATGAGCGTTTTACCTCCATTTAGATCCTCTCTCAGAATAATTCAAACTTCAGTGTGCACGCTGACTTTATTGTCACAAAGTGCCATGTCAGTGACTTAAAAGTGATTTTCTTGCCTGTGTTTGGGCGGAGTTTTATAGATATTGATGTAGTAGTGCGGAGTGTGAAGAAAACAGTATAACTGCCATAATGATGATAGAAACCAGAGCAGCTGACAACATAAAGCTGGTGATAGAGGAGACGAACGGCCTTGGAGGACAATAAGCTGTGTGTGTACACGGACATACTCACAAATAGGTGTGTGTGTGTGTGTGTGGGGGTGTGTGTGTGTGTGTGTGTGTGTGTGTGTGTGTAAATTGCTCTATCTTATGGCCTTCTATCCCCCTTTATTCTCCATGTTAAAGTGCCCAGTCAGCAGGACTTAGTGAGGATCCCTGAGCTCGGATAGTTTGCTCCCCAGACTCACACAATGCCCCAAAAAATGTGCCCCAAAAGGCAAAACATGACAGCTGGATGTCGGCCATATTTCATGTTAATATTGTTTACTGACGCATTTCTTTTTCTTCCACATTTTCTAAGCTTTTCCATCCTTCTTATGAGAGCTATTGTCTATATAAAAAAAGCTATGCTAAAGCTATGTCAAAATAAAATCACGACTACATTGATTGGCTGTTTCATGATTTTAGCAGTTTAACTGGTAGTGATTTATCTTAAACTTCCCAATTTTAAATTTCTCTTTTATCCCCTATGGACGCAAGACCTTAGGTCTCAGCAAGATGTAAAGGAGACTAAGTGTGCAAGAATATTACATTTAATATTTATGAATTAAACAAGGATCTTTACCCTCTTCAGGCTCGTAGGCCCTGTGTCCACCATTTTTTTTTCTGAGCATCAGCGGGGTTTTTTTTTTTTCAATTGTTTTCAACGAGGAGAGAGTGTTTGCAATAGCAGGCGGGCCATCTGGAGAAAAGCAAAGGGCCCAGCGTCTTTTTTTCAGAGCGCTCTGCCTATTTTGTTCGGCTGCTTCGAGGTTGAAAATCTTTCAACTTTTCAGTAAGGTGTATGGCATTCCCGTATTTTTGTCTCCTCTACTCTCCCGTGCTCTGTACACACATCCTCCTCGCTCCTTGTCCAGACGAAGTGGGAGGGCAGGCGGAGAAAAATCATCCCTTATATAAAACATACAGTAAAAAGCAACAGAGCACAGACTCAACAAAATCTATTGAATGTGTAGCAATGTGAAGCTATGAGCTAACTAAAGTGTGCTAACATTAGCCTGGTAACCCAACAATTCAGGCCACAGGCAATTGCAGCTCAAGCAAAGGAAAATTTTGCTCGCCACTTGCGCTTAATGGTGCTTAATTTTGGTGCGTTCCATTTCATAACTCCTTCGTGCAAGCGCGAGTGGAGGGGGGTTGGGAGTTGGAGGTGTGCCACTGGAGAAGAGCGGAGGCTTCAGAATAGCGGCGGCGTCGCCAAACAGCAGTTTGTTTTGGTATCGTGTGTTTGTGCTCAAGGGCGACATCTACAGGATCAAAAAGTCGCACATTGTCCTTTTAAAGTTCATCCAAGTTGCTGAAGGTATGTTGCTGCTAATGACACTGAAACATCGGAGCCACTTTTGGAGAAATTGATGCGATGTTAAAAGTGACGTCATAATATTAAGTTTTGTTTGCTTCAATCTACGGGACTGAAGCTCTGCTTTGATAAACAGATGCATTACAACAACAAAAAAGCCTTCAGCTTCTCCTAAAAAGTGTTTCACTCTGAATAAAGGCACAAAGAGCCCCAAAAAAGTTTTTCACTCTGTTTGAAATAAAGAAACCTCAGGTAGAGATTCTGCTGAAAGCAAGCTCATCCAAAACTGTAAATCATATCCTGATACCACCTTTGTGAGCCTCTTCTATCACATACAAAGAATCCATTCTCCCTCTAATACACACACTAATCCACTGCTAACTGACACCATTCACACTGATCAATAAGACTTTGCACGTCTGCTACTGATCAATTACATAATGAGACAGACTAACACAGAGGACACTCCCCTCCTCCACTCGTTAAGATATCTTTGTTAATGTCTGAAACAGTTCAGTCTCAAATATTAAAGTTTCATTTTCTTTGGTGGAATTTAAAAAGTAAATTCAACAACACTTGAAATGTTCTGTTCCAGGTATAGTAAAATAATTTGACCTCCTTATTAGGTTATTCTGCACTCGTTGATTTCCATCAATTGTTAATTCAGTACTAATAAAAAAGATTAGAGGTCCTTTATATAACTAGGTTTTCATCTGAGGGTGGAGGTCTGATATAAACTGCAGTTGCAATGTATACATAATAAAACCAAGCTGGTCAGAGGAGAGTGAAGCCACAACCCGCTGTTATTGGCTTTATAAGTTTCAATTAAGACTACAGAGGACGACGGACATGTCTTGAATTGTTCCTACAATATTACCCTTTATACGACAACTACCAATAAGCAAACTTTATTTAAAGTGCAGAAAAATGGAAATAAACATCCATACATTTCTGCTTCTTTCTAATGTCCTCCATTTTTAAATAATAAGGCCAATGTGCAAGAACACTGCAGTTCCTTGAGTGTCCACTTGGTACAGCCTGGCAAAAATACAGTTTTGGTTTCAATAGCGCATTTCTTTATTTGCAAAAACTGTGCGGAGGTTGAATTTTTTGTGAAGGGTAAGAGTAATTCATGAATTTGCATTATTGTGGGCGTGGCCGAGTTGACTGACAGGTGGATTCGTTGCAGCTGTTTGTCAGGAGGCTTAGGCCCGCCTCGGCTCCACCTCTTCATCTGATCCAAAGTTAGGTTGGTAAAGCATTCCCAGTATGTCAACTGACAATCATTGGCCTCCTCTGAATCTGATGGCTGCAATACCGTCACTATGTCCAGTGGCGGTTCTAGAGTCTGGTGGGGCCCTAGGCATAAATCAATTGGGGGGGCCCTCTCTCCTGAAGACTGTGAAGACGCATAATTCCACTTCATTTTTCTTTGTTGACTTTCATAGGCAAACTACCAAAGCAATAATGCATGCAACGCGTAGCAGGGCAATGAGAGTGAGTGCTGTCTGATGGGGCCCCCTTAGGGAGGCTTCCTACTGTCATTAAAAACTTTGCACATTTTGGGCCACTGCTTTGGTTTAAGTTTGTGAGCCCTCAGGGGCCCCATACTAGTCCGGTGCCTCAGGCAGTTGCCTGCCTTGCCTGTTGACAAGCAGTGCCTCTGACTACGTCCATGTTTCTTACAGGCTATGAGTGACCCTCAGTGTCCCATCCTCAACCCTCTGGATTGGATTAACTGTTAAAAGAAGTTTCCCCTTTCTGTTAGTCGTATACATGAGTAGAAATGCATCACTGGGTTTCTGTTGTAATTAATGAGCTCTTACATACATACATGGCAGCAGCCTTTACCTCATACTTTTCGTATCCAGCAACACCCGATTCAAACACCTGAGCTAAAATCAGTTGGAAACGCAGCTTACAAAAATAGTTGTACACATTATCAATACTACTGAGGCCCTTTTAAAAGCTACAAACATTAAAAGACTGTCCAGTATAAACACCCTTTGACCAACAGGGTCTTTCTGCTCATTCAGTGACAGAACATAAATGGTCTTTGAGTGATGGGGGGGGGGGGGGATTATGTCACTCTGAATGTGAGCGCTAATTGTCCCATATGTGTAAAAGTCCAACAAGGCAAGACACTCGCAAAATGCATCAGCATCAAAATGGGGGGGGGGGGATAGGGAGGATTACACACGAAAGGAGGAGGTTTAAAAAAAGGAGAGAAAGGAAATCTCAGTGACCTCAGTGTCTGAAACATAGCGACACTCACACACACTCAGTCACTCAGCTAAGAAAACACATTTAAGCCCCCCTTAAGGCAAGTCCAGTCAAGTTCATCTGGCACTTAACGCGTATCCATTAGTAAACTGATATGTGGAAGGGAATTTGTGCATGATGTGTATGTGTGTATAGGTACATGGGAAACTGCCCTGACACTGGGACTTTCCCCCAGCGGTTTCAAACGTATTTTCATAGCTGTGTGCGCGTGTGTGTGTGTGTGTGTGTGTGTGTGTGTGTGTGTGTGTGTGTGTGTGTGTGTGTGTGTGTGTCCGTTTTCCTGTGTGCGAGGCATTCCTTCAAGCCACCTAACCACTCACGCTCATAACGGTGTGTGTGTTTGTGTGTGGGTCTTCATCCTGCAGACATTCAGAGATCTCTGTCACCCCGTCGAGCTTCTTCCCCGGAAAGAAACAAAAGAACCAAAAAAAGTCCATCTATCTTCTTTGTGTTGTTTAGACATGTAATATAAACTGTTTCTTCCTTGTAAACGGGCGTCCACAGAACACAGATGTTGATGAAAACTTTACGTACACACACACACACACACACACACACATGTGCACGCTGCGTAACAGTGAGCACTAGTGAGCTCTGAGGTTCAGGTCGGGCACTTAGCGGTCAGAGAGAGGGAACCGATTTTGACTAAAGATGTGTGAGGACTGTCCGAGTGGATTTCCTGACTGTACTGTGTAATGGAGATGCAAGAACACACTCACTTTCTCTTCACTCCCCCCCCCCCCCCCCCCCCCCCCCCCCCCCGAGTGCCTCCTGCCAAAACTTTCAGTGTGAAATCAGCAGGAGAAAAACTCACTTCTGACTTATATGGTGTAAGAGGTTTTATTCTACACTGGCCTCTGATGAATGAATATGATACAGTTAAGTCCCTCTCTGTTACAAAAGTACAGCACGATGAACGCACAACACATGAGGGCCGTCAAGATACGAGACATTGTAACCAACGACTCATCAAAGTGAAAAAGATAAAAATTCAATAAAATGTAAAATATGATATAAATAATCAAAAGTCAAAGTCAAAAGAAATGTAAAAAAAACATGAATGAATCTAAAATAAAATAAGTCAAATACACAAATAAAATGATATGAAATAGTAATTTAAAATAAACATAATACACAACATTAAATACATAGAAAATTAATACAAATACAAATTAATATAATTATTACAATAATAATACACAATTATTGAAATTGTATGAATCTAAATATAAAAAAAAAATATTTATGTAATTAAAATATGTATGTATCGAATTATAATAAAATTCAACTTGATCTAAATTTGACTTAATAATTAAATAATTTAAATAATATAAATAACTTTGATATATGTATTAATAAAAAAAAAAACCTGATTTGATACCATAACAACAAAAATAGAAGTCCTAGTCACCGAATCGTGGAGAGAACTGTCATTTTAATGTAACTCTTTCATACTTTATTAATCCCTGAGGGAAATTCTGGTTTTGTTATTGAGAGACAGTCTTCTTACACACACAGGCCTGAAACACACACCTTCACAAACAGGACCTGTGGACATGCATTAAAGGAGAGATGTCAGCGTGGGCCTGCTACACAGGTAGCATGCCAGAGCTGATGGTGGTTCTCTGCCTTGCTCAAGGGCACCTCGGCAGCGCACAGGAAATAACCTGGCAACTCTCCAGCCACCAGACCAACTTCCAAGTCCCTACAGACTGAGCTAACGCCCCCACATAATGTTCCAAAAGCACATTTTGTGAGAACATATTCATCAGGTAATTGTACCTATAAACTCATAAACAATAAACAGTAAAGAGTTGGGCTGAAAATGCCGTGGTTATTATAAATACAAGATGAAGATGTAAGGTATTGTGGAAAAGTCATAAAAGGTTTAAGTACATCTGGAAGAAATAAGCAGCATGTTTCAGTCTGAAGGCACTGGGCTTTGCAGAGTTTGACTGGTTCAGATCCAGAATGGACCACAATACAGAATGTGAACCAGTGACTGTGTGTAAAGATAAACATCCAGTCTCCACCTCATCTGGTTTTTACAAAAGTGAGGCAAAACTTTTTGTTAACTTTATATTTGCAGCACCATGACTTGTGCCGCTCTGAGGTCTCAATTCCTGTTGAGGGCAAAAATAAAAACCTCCGGCTGTGAGGAACAAAGACATGAAATCAAAGTGTCCGAGCAGTCGGTAGTAACTGTCTCTGCATTTCCAGAAAATCTAAATGATTGCCTCAGAGGTATTCATTTACACCACGTGGTCACACTTACAGCTGGATGGCATGTGCGTGTGCACACAGCCAGATGCCCGTGTGATTAGAGGTGGGGGTACCACGTCCTAGTTGGCAGGAGATGGGGACATCCTTCAGGCCTGGGGAAAGAGAGAGAGAGAGAGAGAGACACTGAGAAACGCAGCCACAGAGGAATGACATTGACTTGTCCTAACACTGCTCCAGTCATGTGAAAGCTTTCGTGTGTGTGTGTGTGTGTGTGTGTGTGTCAAAGAGAGTGTGAGTATGCTGTCATTAGATATGCCATAGATTACTGACACAATGACAAACCTTTTGCATACGCGTGTGTGTCTAAGAGTGTGTGTTTTTGAGTGAGGGTGACAGGACAGGAGGGAGATTCATGCACATCGTTGAGTGCACATCGGCAATGAATGTACATATAAGCATAACCCTTAGCTGAAGCTACACACACACACGCGCACACACACACACACACACACACACACACACACACACACACACACACACACACACACACTGACAGTGACATAGAGAGAGGTTTCGCTTGAATACACACCTGTCCTTTCACTCTGTGGTACATAGCACACAGCCTGACCACAGGCCATAGTGTGTGTGTGTGTGTTTGTGTGTGTGTGTGTGTGTGTGTGTGTGTTTTTTGGTGTGTGTGTGTGTGTGTGTGTGTGTGTGTGTGTGTGTGTGTGTGTGTGTGTGTCAAAGGGCCTCCAGGGTATTCATGTACACAGACAGCTCCTCACAGGCCAAAAGTCTGTACAACAGCCTCACTTTCTTTCCGTCCCTTGGTTTCTTTTTTTTTTATTCTGTCTGTACGTTTCTCCTTCATTCATTATTTTATTCCTTTTTTTCCCAATGGCTCACACGCTCGCTGTTTTTCATTCTCACCTCCTTCATCCTCTCCCTCTCTCGCCCTCCCTACCTTCCCATGGGTTCTGTCTCTTTTGACCCATAGGAGGAATAAATCTGCATGATTTTCCTTCAGATATGTCCCCAGATGTGGTGTGTCAGTGTGTCAGTGAGTCAGATTTGGTGGGTGTCTCTCTTGGTGTTTGCGCGTGGACATGTGTGTGTGTGTGTGTGTGTGTGTGTGTGTGTGTGTGTGTGTGTGTGTGTGTGTGTGTGTGTGTGTGTGTGTGTGTGTGTGTGTGTGTGTGCGCTTGCATAATAGAGTGTGAGTTTCAGTGTCTCAGTAGAGAGAAAAATATGATCTGACTATTTTGCACTTCGACGTTTTGGCAACATAGTTCCTGAAACTTTCATGACAGTATAAAGTTTTTGAATTACTGCTAAGTGGCAGTGAGTACGTCAGAGTTTATACAAAAAAGTAACAATCAAAAATCACGAGACGAGTGAGTAGAGTTTGCATTGTAGAATAATGTCTTTATGTTGAGACTAAAGTCAAGTGTTCACTTCAAGGTAGAAGAACAAAATAAATCAGAGGAAGAGTTTTTTTACGACATTTGGATCTTACTTCACGAGCCTTGACTCTCATTCGCTCGTTCATCTTTTTTCTTTGTGTATTTTATTATTTTAAAATCATATAACTTGTATTATATTTGTGTAGCAGACTTTATGCTCTGCCTGTCTCGACCAGGACTAAAATGATGATATTTTCTGTTTTTGTCATATCATATGTTCATCTTTTTCTAAGCATTTGCAAACTAACTTTATCCCTTTTTCATATCTATGACACGTCTTTTAATGTCAGTGTTTGAAATACTGAATAAAAAAAACGATGAAAAAAATGTTGAATGCTTCTATAGCTGTAAAAATAAAAAACACATTAAAAAATAATATCTTTAGTGGTTCACTTTCAGCAGACAAATAAGGCAGCCATTCAAGCTGGGCAACATTTTTAAATTACTTCATTTTCATTCACTTCAATATTTAGAAACACTCATTCCACACATGTTTGTGTATTTATGTGACGTGATTTCATGCCTTGATTTCTTATTTCATTGGTGAAAAGTTGAGCACATCGTGTAGTTTTTTTTTTAAACATGTGCCTCATCAACTCGGAGCTTACAAACATAGTTCAGAGTACAAACATTAATCACAGGCATGCTAAATCACAGATGCCTGTCACCCCCTTCTCTCCTCTGTACTCTCTTTTCCTTTCCTTTCTTCTAATCTTGCCTTCACTCCTTTCATTCCTTCTCTCCTCTCCTCTTGTCTCCTCTCATCTTCTCTTATTTCCTTTACTCTCCTCTCCTCTGCATCGTTGTCTCTTTCTTCTTCGTCCAGAGAGCGCTCTCCTTTCACCTTCTCACCCTCTCACAAATCGGCAACCTTTTTTATTACACGACTTCTGTAAAGTATTTTAGGTTTCTCCTCTTTGTTGTTTGAGTTACATGCTGTAATTTCCAATCCCTGTTGCAATAATATTTGTTTTTAACAGGGTGCAGTTTTTCATCCTCGATCGGTGCGTGTTTGGTGGCTCGTGAGAGAGTCTGAGAGGTTGAGTGATATTTCTTCACATTGGCTTCAGGTTGAAGAAATTGCATAAGCTGTCAGTCTCAGGCGGGACCTGAACGCCTCAGGCTTGAACCTAAATTTTCAGGCCTACGCCGGGCTCGGGTGTAGAGGCGTCTTTGCTGGAGACGGAGCGCCGAGCTGGTGGGGTGAGAGTGCTGCTGTCAGGACGAGTGCAGGTCAGCTGTCATCAGAGATTCAGGAGGTTTCTGGGTCCCTTGCTCAGTCTATTAATGCAGCGGCTGTAAAGGTGCACTGATCATTCTGTGAGATGTGATTCAGGCCGATAAGTGAGAAAAGTATTTAAATCCATGCACAGGAAGTGAGGCAGAGTTTTAGTTTATGTTTAATTATATTATTAACAATAACAATCTAACTATTAAAGACTTTTCTGCATGTGTCCTTGATTTTTCCCTGATTAATAAATGCTTCCCAGGCTTCAAACTGACTTTGACATTTTTAATTAGAAGAAGTGATACACTGTTGTTCGGATTGTGTGCATGAGGTCATGGAGTGAGAGTTCAGGGGAGAAGTCATCGCACTTATTTTGTATGTTAATTATTTAAGGTCTGTCTTACTAAAATGCCATTTTTTCCACCGTTATTCTCCCAGTTGTTTTTGGAGCCACATGCAGCAGGTCATCTGTTCTTAAAGGTGTAATTGGTTTGTCTGACATGTAGCATTTCAAATTGGTACCGCGGTCTAATTTTGAAACATTGTGGAGAGCTGTCTCTGCCCCCCCACCCCCCCACCCCCCACCCCCTAGAGTCGATGTGCACACAGGTTGCCATGTTGCAGACACTGAAGCTTCAGTGTTTAGCCAGCTCTGCATCTGTCTTTCTGTGTGAAACATTTCTGTGTTCTAAGTCTCCATTTTTCAAAAGCGTCTCCAATATTGATCCTAGTTTTACCACATTTCTGCTCGTGGAGCTTATTAGAAACATGCAGAGGCTTTTTAGGCCGGGTAGAATTAGTTATATCTGAACCAGTTCTCTTGCTGCTTCCATCACTGCAACACCTGTTGGTTTGACATTTGACCAGAAAACTTGGGTGCCTTAAAACCGCCTACCTTCTCTGGTCCAAACAATTCCCGACCATTCAGGACCAGAATCTAAACTTAGAAGGAGGACATACTGGCTGCTGCCTTGTTGTCAGAGAAGCCAGCACTTCAACATAGCATGTCCCCTTAATGTCTGATGATAGAGAAAAGTCACTTTTTTAATTCAGTAAGTATTTTAGATATTGGTCCATTAATAAAGAGGCCAGCTGCCTGGAAGTTTTCTGAAGCCAATACTTTGTAATAACCTTTCTAATATTCACCAGCAGAATCTTTGGGAGGTAGGCATGGTCTTTATTCAGTCCATAGGGAACACAGTAAGTACAGGAATGCACACTGTGCTCTGTCTCCAGAGCATGCTAGCAGCGCCTCTCCGCTCTGCTTTGTTCCAAATAAATGCCGTCTATTTTTGATGGATTCCTCTTTAAGCACGGGCTAGCTGTTTAGCTACACAGACTAGATCAAACTGGACAGGAAGTCAAAGGGAACGCACAGGGCTTCCAGTCAATTTCAAAATAAACCCGATCGTATCTCTCTCAAACAGGTACACAATGAAAAACACATAACGTTGAAAAAGCAGAGTAACCTGTTGTTTGCACGTTGTTAACTTGTAGTTCTCTTGTGTTCCTTTGAACCAGTGAGTACAGCTGCTCACGGCTGCTCTCCTCTGCTGTCATGCTCCCGTAAGGGACCCAGCGGAGTATGACGTGCGCCGTAAGACAGAAAAAAACCGTGGTGGTGACAGACTCCAGCACGCATGTACCCTGAGGAAATTCTAGGTTTTGTTGAGATTTCTGTTCAGGATTTATAAAAAAGTGCACTGGGTTTTTCCAACAGAAGTCTCTCCAGGCCCACGAGTTCGATGTTTGTGTAAATTGTTTCTGCTGCTCCATTTTTCACTTCAAATTTAATTTGATGTAATACATTCTCTCACTTACATGCAGAGGACTGAATCATGAACCAATGGATTATAAATGTTTCTTTTCTTCTCATTACAGTCGCAGTAATGAGTGTTGTGATGACATTGAACCAGCACATCCTTTTGAATGAATAAAAACGAGAAATGTCACAAAATAACACAATGGATTCAAAAAACAATGCAAGGGATTTAACAAACCCTTCAGACGTATTTTCATTGTAACCATTAATTCACATGAAAGTGAATTTGTGTGAACGTGTGTTTGTGTTGGACTAGGAAAAACTGCTTATGGGCGATTGTTGGAACTTCATATGAATGTTCAAAAACATGCAAGTGGATTTGTGTGTGTGTGTGTGTGTGTGTGTGTGTGTGTGTGTGTGTGTGTGTGTGTGTGTTTGATATATTTGTCCAAATTCAAAAAGCAGAGACTGGATGACCTGCTGTGTTAAACAGTGACTTGCTTTGCCATGGGTGGGCGAGCTTCACAAATAAAAAAACACACAAAAAACACACCGAAGCAGATATTTACACGCACACACACACACACACTCACACTCACACTCACACACACACACACACACACACACACACTCACACAGTCTTTGTTGCATTGTTCTGTATTTTGCGTTGCCACTGTCAAACAGTATTGTGTGACTCAAATGTGTCTTGACTGAAGAAGAGAATTAGTTTCACTTGTTTCAACAAGGCGGCTTCTGCTGAGGAATACAAATGTAGAATTACGAGTTGAAATGCAAAGTGTTCTGTTCAAAACTGTGAGAGAGATGTTTCCCCATGAGGGGACGATTACTGTGGATGTGAGTGAAAGAGTGTGATTAAACTCTGGAGCTGAGAAGAGAGAATAACACGTTTGATACAATGAGTGAAATACTTCCACCATTATTTAGCGCTGTTAATCATTTTACATGAGGTCAATATCATAAATAGACTTCAGCTGTTTACACACATGCCTAATCATTTATAGATTATTCCAGCACGGCCTGCCGCTGAAATCTTCCTGAAGTTGGCCGTTCACACATGTCCCTGAGGGGGCGGGGTTCTCAGGAGGCGAGACATGTAACATTAAAAGGAAACACCGGGATGGTGGACGAGTAATACAGTCTGACGCTGTAATGACCATTTTTAACTTTATAGCGCTGCTACGTTTCATTAGTCGCATTCACAGTAAAAACAAACGTGTGAAAAGAAAACACTGGCAACACCTGTCGCATGATACAAACGTCATCACCCCGTCATCACCCCGTTCTTTATCCATCAAACGTTACATTAACTTTGGTCATCTCATGCCTTCCAAACACTAGAAGATTGTAAAAACACTTAAAATACTACCGTCTTATGCCCTCTTACATCTAAAGGCAGTGTGTCCTCAACTTAAAGAGTTTATAGTCCCAGACTAAGACTGGGGATCTTGCAAGGTCACAAGATTCCTTTTGAGGTCATTTCCCATATCATGCACCTGGTGGAAATGTACAACTATAACTTTTTTTCTGGGGGCCATTTTGCCTTTATTCAATAGGACAGCTGAGGAGACACAGGAAATGTGGGGAGGAGAGAACTGGGGATGACGTGAAGCAAAGGGCTGAGGCTTGAATCGAACCCATGGCTGCTGCAACGAGGACTACAGCCTCCGTACGTGGGGCGGGCAACATAACCGCCAGGCCCTCCGGTCCTACAACTTTGAGCAGAAAACAGTAAAGGAGCAGGAACTGGTGGAGATGGGGAGAGAGGAGGAATGCCTCTTTAACGTGTCCCCCCCCCCCCCCCCCCCTTTTGTACCACAAGAAGCCAATCAAATTTGACTATCGAGAGAAAGGCAAAGTTGTAACGCGGCTCCATATGTGAACCTGCAGAAGGATCATTAGTGGTACTCACTGGGGATTCCAAGGGCCGCAGCAATTTCTGTCCTCCTTTTTTCCTTCTCCACTCTATCGTGGTACAAAGAGGAGGACATGTCAAAGAGGCACTCTTGCTCTCTTCACATCTCTCTTCAGACCGCTCCTATTGGTTGTTGACAATGGTCACGTCATTAAACAACACACTTTGCATACAACAAGACTAAAGACCTGCAACAATATAAAACATGTTTGACTTTAATGTAACGACAAGATGAGAAAAAGACTGCGTTAAAACAGCTCGGATTGAGTTTTATGACCACGTTACACCAAATGGCCGAGATCACAGGAGCGCGCCCAAACTCCAGCAAAACCCTCATGGTTTAATGAAATGTGGAAATCTGTCTGTGACTGTAATATCGCTAAAGGCCAACATTAGTTTATCAATGGGGTCACATAACTGAGTGTGGATTCACGGGCAGAGAAGATATATTTAGTTTACATACAGGTACTGGAAGAAAGCACTTAACTAAACAAACAAGTAAACTCTATCCTCTAAAACTTTCTGCAGCTTCAGTTTTATCTCCAGAATTAACTTTTTCATTTATCAGTGAGGCGTTATGCTGATGCAGAGTTCACTGTAACTGTACAGGGTCTGGAACAATTCATGTAAAAGTGAATAACACGGCTATGATAAACATTTAACACAGCACTGTTTTATTAGCTTGTACAAAGGATGACATTCTGTCATCGCTGGTCTCTTGGATAGTCCTGCAGTGGAGGAGAAAAGGGAAAATAATTTGTCAATAACTATAGCAGACCGAGATTGAGGCATATCTTTTGCTCTGTTGGACTCCGTAGAAAGTCAATGCATAGACTCCTAAAATGCACATTAGTTCTGACTGCCTAAGTGACATGAATGATGCACACTATAGTCTGTCCTAGTGATGGCTTAATAGTTGCAATGAGAACCTCATAAAAAATAAAAAAAATGATGTCTGTCTTGCATCAGCATCCTGATGTAGTTATTTCAGCATCCTTTCAGCCTGTTTATTTTCATTACATCTCAGTGAAATCTGTTAATTGTGGGTTCATAGTGCTGCAGTGAGACAGATTTCACCTGACTTTAGTGTGACGTGTTAGATACAGGGAAACTGTCACTCAGTGGAGACAGATGCACAGGAGCTCCACAGCTGAAACAGAACACTGGTAGGTGGTGTCCATCAGAGAAATCCTACTGATTCGAGCTAACAGATCATCAAACTGAGACCTGGTCAGCCTGCAGCTGGAAGCAGCAGGAATGTTCATCCAGACACAGTTCACGGAGAAGGGGGGTGGAGTAAAACGAGCTGTGTGCTTCAGGAAGATGTTATGAACCGAGACACAGCAGCGTTTGGTTTTCCTGTAAACGCAAGGGGAAAATTTGCTTCACTGACCGCAGCAATTACAACAAAACAATAGTTAGATACATCAAATTCCCTCCGCCAGCCCCATTTACATTTCAGCAGGGCTTCCTTTGTTCTCATACCATACGACCTGTCTGAATGTGATCTCTGCAGGATGCATCAAGCTTTGTTCTTTGTGTTTTCTGTCTGCACTCACCATACGCC